>NC_092234.1:49276696-49304772 GCF_036320965.1 Panulirus ornatus | reverse complement strand
TTCCCAGCTGTTGGGGGGAGGGGGGATAGGTGCGAGGGCCTAGCCTGCTAGGGAGTGGCGAGACAGGTGTGAGGCCCTAGCTGCTAGGGAGTGGGGGAGGAGACAGGTGTGAGGCCCTAGCTGCTAGGGAGTGGTCAGACAGGTGGTGAGGGCCTAGCTGCTAGGGAATGGGGGTGTGGGGGAGAAACAGGTGTGAGGCCCTAGCTTGCTGGGAAGAAGTATGTATGAGGCCCTAGCTGCTGGGGGACAATCGCTGTGAGGGCCCAGCGGCTGGGATGCAAGCGTAAGGATCACATGTGAACACAACACCTACTACAACATCACCCTTCCTGGAGGGGGGGGGTTGTGATACACTGACCACTTCTACAACATCATAAGTTGTAATACGAGAGAGAGAGAGGAGAGAGAGAGAGAGGAGAGAGAGAGAGAGAGAGAGAGAGAGAGAGAGAGAGAGAGAGAGAGAGAGAGAGAGAGAGAGAGAGAGAGGAGAGAGAGAGAGAGAGAGAGAGAGAGAGGAGAGAGAGAGAGAGAGGAGAGAGAGAGAGAGAGAGAGAGAGAGAGAGAGAGAGAGAGAGAGAGAGAGAGAGAGAGAGAGAGAGAGAGAGAGAGAGAGAATGATAGATAGATAGATAGACAGACAGACATATAGATAGATAGATAGATACAGATATAGATAGATACATAGACAGATAGCTAGATGGCTAAGCTAGGTATTCCAAGAAATAGACAGGTAGAAAGATAGAATGATAGATAGACAGACAGAGACAGACAGATAGATAGATAGATACATAGACAGACAGATAGATAGATACATAGACAGATAGATAGATGCCTAAGCTAGGTATTCCAAGAAATAGACAGATAGAAAGATAGAATGATAGATAGACAGACAGACAGACAGACAAACAGATAGATACAGATATAGATAGATACATAAACAGAGACAGAGGCCTAACCTAGGTATTCCAGCTCTGGGGTTGTAAATGAAAACACAAGACCAAATGGCCATGATGACTATCAGCTCAGAGAGACATGTTGTGGAAATAACAATATATGATCCACCCACAACCACCTCACAACCACCTCCACCACACCACCCACCAAACCCACCCTCACCGCCCACAACCCAACCCTAACCCACCCACCCACCTCCACCCACCACCAACCCTCCCACAACCCACCCTCTCCACCCACCACCCACCTCACCACCTCCCACACCCACACCTCTCCCCATCACCCATAACCCACCCTCTCCACCCACCACCCACCTTCCACCCACCACCCACCCTCCGGGGGAGATGGGGGAAGGAAGGGTGAGGTGAGAGGTGAGATAGGGTTGGGGAGATGGGGAGTTGCAGGGGGGGTGATGGAGTGGGTGTGGTGGGGGGTTGTGTGGGGGTGTTGTTGGGGTGGGGTGTTAGGTGTGGGGGGTGTTGTAGTTTATTGTGTCGGTGGTGTGGTGGGTTTTAACCGTACGTTCTGTGGGGATTTGTATGTTTGTTGTTAGTGTGTGTGTTGGGGGTGTTGTGTGTGATGTGGGGGTGTTGTGTGTGAGGGGGTGGTGTGTGTGTGCGGGGTGTTGTGTGTGGGGGGCGTGTTGTGTGTGTGGGGGTGTTGTATGTGTGGGGGTGTTGGTGTGTGTGTGTGGAGTGTTGTGACCCTGTGTGGGGGTGTTGTGTGTGTGGGGGTGTTGTGGTGTGTGGGGGTGAATGTGTGTGTGGGGGTGTTGTGGGGTGGGGGATTTGTGTGGGCGAGCTGTTGTGTGTGTGGGGGGTTTGTGGTGTGTGGGGGTGTTGGTGGGGTGGGGGTTATGTGTGGCGGGGGTGTCCTGTGTGTGTGGGGGGTTGTGTGTGTGGGGGTGTTGTGGGGTGGGGGTTATGTGTGGGGGTGTTGTAGGTGTGTGGAGGGTGTTGTGTGTGTGGGAGGGTTGTGTGGGGGTGGGCTTTTTTGCCAACATGTCGTGCAATAATTAATTCGTCAAACTGTTTGTTATTATAAATGGGGTTGGAGTGGGGGGGGGGAGGCGCTCTGTGGATTACGCCCTGTGCAACCTCACTGTACATACTTACATACCTAACATACATTACATACATACATACATGTATACACTGGCCTCTCACACATACGTTATACATATACATACACTACGTATGACGGGAGAATATATATATATATATATATATATATATATATATATATATATATATATATATATATATATATATATATATACATATATACACATCGATTTATATGAGAGTTGAGGGGGGTGTGCTGGGTTGCAAGCGTAATATATATATCTATATTTATCTCTCTATACTGTATGTATAACATATATGTCTATCTATCCACATATATCTATCTATCTACATCTCCATCGACCCATTGCTTTCCGTTAGATCCCACCCATCTATCTATCTACCTACCTACGGATCGACAGCTTCCTCTCTACCCCCCTGTCCAGCTTATCTACCCACACATCTACCCCTTCCCCTTCATCATCTACCCACACATCTACCCCTTCCCCTTCATCATCTACCCACAGATCTACCCCTTCCCCTTCATCATCTACCCACAGATCTACCCCTTCCCCTTCATCATCTACCCACAGATCTACCCCTTCCCCTTCATCATCTACCCGTACTGAAGTCCACAAGCCTCTCCTTGCTCTTCTCTCTTCCTTCTTTCAATGACATTTTTTTTTCGTTTTCTCCATTTTTTTTCTGGGGGGGGGTGGGGTGGGGTTCTCCTCCGGTTTTACCCCCTCCATCCATTTTCTCTCTGGCGATACCTATTGCCTCGTTTTCTCTTCCGTATTATAGGACAGCATCCCATTTTCTGTAAATCCATGTTCTAAACACCCTTCACCCCCTCCTCTCCCCTTCCAAGCCCAACCACCTCCCTACCCCCCCCTCCCTCTCTACCTCCCAAAACCCCCAACAACCACAAAAACACCAACACAACAAAACACACACACACTCACACACACACACAACAACACACCCCACACATACACACACACACACCCCACACACACACAAAACACATACACAACACACAAAAAAAACACACACACAACACAAACACCACACACATACACACAAAACACACAACACACACACACACACACACACACACACATACACACACACACACACACACACACACACACACACTACATACACACACACACACACACACACACACACACACACACACATACACACACACACACACACACACACACACACACACACACACACACACACACACACACACACACACATACACACACACACACACACACACACACAACACTACACACACACACACACACACACACACACACACACACACACATACACACACACACACACACACACACACACATACACACACACACACACACACACACACACACACATACACACACACACACACACACACACACACACACAAGTGGAGACTTTCTGTTTGCCCTTATTTTCCTCCTGAATGATTCCCATTTTCTCCGTGTTTGTTCCTCGTTTTCTGTTCAGGGTGGCTCACTCAGACGTGTCCTCCATGTTCGTTCTCTATCTTCCTCATTCCATCTTCCTCCGTCCCCTTCCCTCATCTTCCCTACATTTCTCCTTTCTTAATTTCCTATCATTATTGGTAACAAATTCTTATCTTATCAACCAGGCGTGACGACCAGGACGACCAGACGTGACGACCAGGACGACCAGGGACGACCAGGCGTGACGACCAGGACGCCCCAAAAAAGCGTGGAAACGACCAGGGACGCCCTTCAAGCACGGTGACGAACAGGACAAACCGGGACGAGACCAGGACGACCCAGGCGTGACGACCAGGACGACCAGGCGTGACGACCAGGACGACCAGGCGTGACGACCAGGACGACCAGTTCGACCACTACCCGGAAATTACTCTCCCCGGGCCAAATTTGGTTTATGTTCCACGGCCAAAAGGGGTTATACGCCCGGGTGCGCCAATTTTTTTCCCTTCATAAAGGGAAAATTTTTTTTAGCCCCTTTGGCCGGCGCATTATTTTTTTTTAAAGATTTTAGAAAAGGGGAACCCCGGCGGCAATTATACCCATAAAATTTTGGAAGGTAGCCCTTTGGAGCCAACCCATAAGATTTTGGAGGGCTGGCCAGGCGCCGGTTATTTTATTTTCTTCCCCCAAATTTTTTTTTTTTTTTTTAGACTTTTGGCGTGCATTATTTTTTTTTTCATAAGATTTTTAATTTTTTTTTTAGCTTTTGGCTGCTTTTTTTTTTTTTTCATAAGATTTTTTTATTTTTTTTTAGACTTTTGGCGCGCATTTTTTTTTTTTTTTTATAAGATTTTTAGATTTTTTTTTTTTGGCGTGCATTATTTTTTTTGTTCATAAGATTTTTAGATTTTTTTTTTAGACTTTTGGCACGCATTAATTTTTTTCTTCGTAAGATTTTTTTTTTTTTTTTTACTTTTGGCGCGCATTATTTTTTTTATTTTTTTCTTCGTAAGATTTTTAATTTTTTTTTTTTTTTTTTTTTTTTTTACTTTTGGCGCGCATTATTTTTTTTTCGTAAGATTTTTATTAATTTTTTTTCACTTTCGCAATTCGTGTATATAAATATGCTTTCCCCCATTACGACACCCACTACGAATTCTGAGGACTTGACTCTTTTTCTATTTCTTTTTTTTAAACAACTAAAGAGAATTCAATAGAATTTTTAATTTCTATTTCTCATATTAAAGCGAGTGGAAATATTTCTTTCCCCAGTATACCAATTAACGAGGAATAATATATATATTTTTCTGCGGTATGGAAATTAATGAGAAAAATATATACATTTTTTTCTGCGGTGTGGAAATTAATGAGAAAAATATATACATTTTTTTCTGCGGTGTGGAAATTAATGAGAAAAATATATACATTTTTTTCTGCGGTATGGAAATTAATGAGAAAAATATATACATTTTTTTTCTGCGGTGTGGAAATTAATGAGAAAAATATATACATTTTTTTCTGCGGTGTGGAAATTAATGAGAAAAATATATACATTTTTTTCTGCGGTGTGGAAATTAATGAGGAAACTATATACATTTTTTTCTGCGGTGTGGAAATTAATGAGAAAAATATATACATTTATTTCTGCGGTGTGGAAATTAATGAGAAAAATATATACATTTTTTTCTGCGGTGTGGAAATTAATGAGGAAACTATATACATTTTTTTCCCCCCACTATGGGAAATACTGGGGAAATAATCACTTTCCTCGGACGAGAGCTCAGGAAATAATATATTTCCCAGTACAATGATTAACGAAGAATATACTTCTCCCAGGACCAAAAATTAACGAGAAACGTAGTTTTTTCCCCAGTTCAAAAGTCAACGAGGAAAATAGTTTTCCCAGTACAGAAATTAACGAGAAAAATAGATTTACCCCCACTGGGAAAGAAGACACGGACGTGTGTTACAAAGATTAGATTTACCCCCACTGGGAAAGAAGACACGGACGTGTGTTACAAAGATTAGATTTACCCCCACTGGAAAAGAAGACATGGACGTGTGATACAAAGATTAGATTTACCTCCACTGGAAAAGAAGGCATGGACGTGTGATACAAAGAATAGATTTACCCCCACTGGAAAAGAAGACATGGACGTGTGTTACAAAGATTAGATTTACCCCCACTGGAAAAGAAGACATGGACGTGTGATACAAAGATTAGATTTACCCCCACTGGAAAAGAAGACACGGACGTGTGTTACAAAGATTAGATTTACCCCCACTGGGAAAGGAGACATGGACGTGTGATACAAAGATTAGATTTACCCCCACTGGAAAAGAAGACATGGACGTGTGTTACAAAGAATAGATTTACCCCCACTGGAAAAGAAGACATGGACGTGTGATACAAAGATTAGATTTACCCCCACTGGGAAAGAAGACATGGACGTGTGATACAAAGATAAGATTTACCCCCACTGGAAAAGAAGACACGGACGTGTGATACAAAGATTAGATTTACCCCCACTGGGAAAGAAGACACGGACGTGTGATACAAAGATTAGATTTACCCCCACTGGGAAAGAAGACACGGACGTGTGATACAAAGATTAGATTTACCCCCACTGGGAAAGAAGACATGGACGTGTGATACAAAGATTAGATTTACCCCCACTGGGAAAGAAGACATGGACGTGTGTTATAAAGATTAGATTTACCCCCACTGGAAAAGAAGACATGGACGTGTGATACAAAGATTAGATTTACCCCCACTGGAAAAGAAGACATGGACGTGTGATACAAAGAATAGATTTACCCCCACTGGAAAAGAAGACATGGACGTGTGATACAAAGATTAGATTTACCCCCACTGGAAAAGAAGACATGGACGTGTGATACAAAGAATAGATTTACCCCCACTGGGAAAGAAGACATGGACGTGTGATACAAAGATTAGATTTACCCCCACTGGAAAAGAAGACATGGACGTGTGATACAAAGATTAGATTTACCCCCACTGGAAAAGAAGACATGGACGTGTGATACAAAGAATAGATTTACCTCCACTGGAAAAGAAGACATGGACGTGTGATACAAAGAATAGATTTACCTCCACTGGAAAAGAAGACATGGACGTGTGATACAAAGATTAGATTTACCTCCACTGGAAAAGAAGACACGGACGTGTGATACAAAGATTAGATTTACCCCCACTGGGAAAGAAGACATGGACGTGTGTTATAAAGATTAGATTTACCCCCACTGGAAAAGAAGACATGGACGTGTGTTACAAAGATTAGATTTACCCCCACTGGAAAAGAAGACATGGACGTGTGTTACAAAGATTAGATTTACCCCCACTGGGAAAGAAGACATGGACGTGTGATACAAAGATTAGATTTACCCCCACTGGGAAAGAAGACATGGACGTGTGATACAAAGATTAGATTTACCCCCACTGGGAAAGAAGGCATGGACGTGTGATACAAAGATTAGATTTACCCCCACTGGGAAAGAAGACATGGACGTGTGATACAAAGATTAGATTTACCCCCACTGGGAAAGAAGGCATGGACGTGTGTTACAAAGATTAGATTTACCCCCACTGGAAAAGAAGACACGGACGTGTGATACAAAGATTAGATTTACCCCCACTGGGAAAGAAGACATGGACGTATGTTACAAAGATTAGATTTACCTCCACTGGGAAAGAAGACATGGACGTGTGTTACAAAGAATAGATTTACCTCCACTGGAAAAGAAGACATGGACGTGTGATACAAAGATTAGATTTACCCCCACTGGGAAAGAAGACATGGACGTGTGATACAAAGATTAGATTTACCCCCACTGGGAAAGAAGACATGGACGTGTGATACAAAGATTAGATTTACCCCCACTGGGAAAGAAGACATGGACGTGTGATACAAAGATTAGATTTACCCCCACTGGGAAAGAAGACATGGACGTGTGATACAAAGATTAGATTTACCCCCACTGGGAAAGAAGACATGGACGTGTGTTACAAAGATTAGATTTACCCCCACTGGGAAAGAAGACATGGACGTGTGATACAAAGATTAGATTTACCCCCACTGGGAAAGAAGACATGGACGTGTGTTACAAAGATTAGATTTACCCCCACTGGGAAAGAAGACATGGACGTGTGATACAAAGATTAGATTTACCCCCACTGGGAAAGAAGACATGGACGTGTGTTACAAAGATTAGATTTACCCCCACTGGGAAAGAAGACATGGACGTGTGTTACAAAGATTAGATTTACCCCCACTGGGAAAGAAGACATGGACGTGTGTTATAAAGATTAGATTTACCCCCACTGGAAAAAATAGTGAAACACAGCTATGAGGAATAAAGATTAGTTTACCCACTAGCAAAAAAAAAGATAGTCATAGATAATACTTACCCCCACTGCAAAAAAAAAAAGAGAGAAAAGACCCACTGGCAAAAAAATGAAAAGACAATTCAGCCATGAATTACAAAGACACGATTTACCCCACTGGCAAAAAAAAGGGGGGGGGGGGGGGCTCAACTCAGCCATGAATTTCAAAGACACGATTTACCCCACTGGCAAAAAAAGGGGGGGCTCAACTCAGCCATGAATTTCAAAGACACGATTTACCCCACTGGCAAAAAAGTGTTGACACACAGCTAAGAACAACAACAAGGCAAGGTTGTAACACAACGAAGCTAAACATAGTCGTTTATATTCGCAAAAAAAAAGGTGTCATTAATTTCACGTTTAAAAAAATACAGCGAAAACTGGACCGTATATCCCGTTATGCAGGTTTTTCTATATTTTTTTTTTTAAACGCCCAAATGTATGTAATCTCCACTTGGCATCCTTATCCCCCCCCCCCCCTTTCAATTTAAGGCCAGTGGATAATGGAGGGTGATGGGGGAGGGGTGGGGGATGGGTGGGGGAGGAACGCATAGTGTATTCACTATTGCGAATGACGTTGTATAATACATTCATACAACCAAGATATATATATATATATATATATATATATATATATATATATATATATATATATATATATATATATAAATTTATATATATATATATATATATATATATATATATATATATATATACATATATATATATATATATATATATATATATATATATCAAGAAATCCACTGAAATGATTTTCGTCGGCAGTAATGTGATTATATAGAAAATGAGTCGTGGCTGTACAGCGCGAAGGAGAAAGAAAACGTGACTAAATTTTTATGGGAAATTTAAAAGAAGAAAATATAAATTTGCATAAACTTTTACTTATGATGTATAAACTGTCAAGGCAGAAAGATAAACCCCCTAAACATATTTATTAAAAGACTCAGATAAACATATAAATGACATTTTTTATCATGGTAGCTAAGTAAGGCGAATAAAAAAAATCAAATATAATTTTATTTTTGCGCGATATTAAACTGGATGATTTACCTTAACCTGAAATTTTTATCCAATTTTACGACGGATATTAATTTTCTATGTATTTTTTTTCTTTTTATTAATCAAACGTCTTACATAACTTCCTGATCGAGATGTACCCTTAGGAAACATATGGAATTTCAGATCTATATATATACATTTTTACCTTTATAATATTTCAGATCTATATATATACATTTTTACCTTTATAATATTTCTGATCTATATTTTTTCCCCTTTTTACTAATAAAAGCGGCATAAATCCCCCTTGTGGCCGTGATATGAACGTCACACCGTTTAGAAAAAATTAAAAATAATAAAAACGCAAATAGCAGACGACACGCACGACCCTTGGCGCCATCTGTCCTTAAGCAGCTGAACTCAGACGAGACCAATTAGGGTTTTTTTTCCCCCCCTTCCTCCTCCTCCCTAGTTGCCACATGTCGCCATGGGTACCAACGATATGGTCTCGTTGTCTGGGTCGTTTGCGCTCCATTCCTGACGACTGCCGTCAACGTCAAAGTTATAACGAATGAAATATAAATGTCTCTAACATCATTAAGTGTTAACGATAATTGTAACACACACACACACACACACACACACACACAAACTTATTGCCACGTAAAACCATTACCTTTATCTTGCTATGTCTCCCGTATATATATATATATATATATATATATATATATATATATATATATATATATATATATAGAGAGAGAGAGAGAGAGAGAGAGAGAGAGAGAGAAATGAATTAAAGACGAATTGGTAACTTTTCCCCCTCAGGCTTGAGTTTCCTATTCGTCAAATTATATCTTCTTCCCTTTCCACAATAAATCAAAAGTTATCTGTGGGAAGACTTCCATAATATAAACTCAAAATCTTGACGTATTGAGATCTCATTAACAGCGTATTAAAGGTCTCACCAAGTTGTAATGAGGGTAATTAACGATGCAGTTAATGGCTGGTGAAAAACTGGCAATTTTCTTTCTATTCCTCCGAAGGGTTGAGAGATGTCGCCAGGGAAGATATTTTTCTTTTATTTATTTATTTTGTGGGAAAGTCGGAATGGAATATCTATTTCACTGTTCCATCTATGGCTCTCTCTCTCTCTCTCTCTCTCTCTCTCTCTCTCTCTCTCTCTCTCTCTCTCTCTCTCTCTCTCTCTCTCTCTCACCACGCGCCTCACAGTCTGCCTCCCTCATGACTGACCGCTGTCAACCTCACACCTCAACCTCACCCTCACACTTCCCACCCTCACACCTCAATCTTCACCCTCACCGGTGAACCCTCCCACACCCTCCCTCACTCACCCTCACCAGCGGTCGTCTTACTCACCCTTCACCCTCACCAGTGGCCGCCTCACTCTGCCTCATTACCCTCACAAGTCGCCTCCTTTCTCACTCTCATAACCCTCTCCAGTGGTCGCCTCACTCCCCCATCTCCCCCCTCACCATCACCTCCTCACTCCCCCATCTTCCCCCTCACCATCAACTCCTCACTCCCCCATCTCCCTCCTCACCATCACCCTCCTCACTCCCCCATCTTCCCCCTCACCATCACCTCCTCACTACCCTATCTTCCCCCTCACCATCAACTCCTCACTCCCCCATCTCCCTCCTCACCATCACCCTCCTCACCAGCACCTCCTCACTACCCTATCTCCCCTCCCTCACCAGCACCGCTTCACTCCCTCATCTTCCCCCTCACCAGCACCTCCTCTCTCCCCCATCTCCCCCTCCCTCACCATCACCTCCTCACTCCCCCATCTCTCCCCTCACCATCACCTCCTCACTCCCCCATCTCCCCCCTCACCATCACCTCCTCACTCCCCCATCTCTCCCCTCACCATCACCTCCTCACTCCCCCATCTCCCTCCTCACCATCACCTCCTCACTCCCCCATCTCCCTCCTCACCATCATCTCCTATCTCCCCCTCCCTCACCATCACCTCCTCACTCCCCCATCTCGCCCCTCCCCATCATCTCCTATCTCCCCCTCCCTCACCATCACCTCCTCACTCCCACATCTTCCCCCATCACCATCACCTCCTCACTACCCTATCTTCCCCCATCACCATCACCTCCTCACTGCCCCCATCTCCTCCCTCCCTCACCCGCGCCCCACCATCACGGAGGCCTCGGTGGGCAGGAGGAGGAGGAACTTGAACTTTTAATTGCGCTTTTATTACCGTGATGCCTTCCCTCAGGTTGTAGCGCCACGCTGGAACCTGATCCCACCCCAGACACAGACACACACACACACATACACACACACACACACATACACACACACACACACACACACACACACACACACACACACACATACACACACAGACACACACACAGACACACATACACACACACACACACACACACAGACACACACACAGACACACACACACACACACACACACACACACACACACAGAGGCGTCTTTTGCCCCCTTCCCCCCAGGGAGGACATGGGAGAGGAGGGGGTCTCTCTCTCTCTCTCTCTCTCTCTCTCTCTCTCTCGTGGTAAAGCCACGCCCCCCGGAGCCTCTGGGAGGCCAACTGGCATTCTTGTGATTCTCGAAGCAAATCGATCGTCTTTTGTCACCTCAGGAACCGAATCATCCGCGCCTCCGAGTATGAATGAAGCAATTCGAACTATTTGCGAGCCTTTGAAGCTTCAAAAGAGACTCGAAGCGGTTTTTTTTCTTTTTTTGAGGGGAGGAGCGTCTGAGTTTGAAGCAGCTGTGCGAACCGTTTCGGGTCTCCGAGTCTGAATCGTGTGTCGGTCAGTGTTTGAAGCAGTTTCCATCGTGTGTGACCCCTGTGTCTGAAGCACAGTTCGAACCGTATGTGACCACTAGGACTGAAGCACAGTTCGAACCATATGTGACCACTGTGTCTGAAACACAGTTCGAACCGTATGTAACCACTGTGTCTGAAGCCCAGTTCGAACTGTATGTAACCACTGTGTCTGAAGCACAGTTCGAACCGTATGGAAGCACAGTTCGAACCGTATGTGACCACTAGGACTGAAGCACAGTTCGAACCGTATGTAACCACTGTGTCTGAAGCAGTTCGAACTGTATGTGACCACTGTGTCTGAAGCACAGTTCGAACCGTATGTAACCACTGTGTCTGAAGCACAGTTCGAACCGTATGTGACCACTAGGACTGAAGCACAGTTCGAACCGTATGTGACCACTGTGTCTGAAGCACAGTTCGAACCGTATGTGACCACTGCGTCTGAAGCATAGTTCGAACCGTATGTGACCACTGCGTCTGAAGCACAGTTCGAACCGTATGTGACCACTGCGTCTGAAACACAGTTCGAACCGTATGTAACCACTGTGTCTGAAGCACAGTTCGAACCGTATGTAACCACTGTGTCTGAAGCACAGTTCGAACCGTATGTGACCACTGTGTCTGAAGCACAGTTTGAACCGTATGTGACCACTGTGTCTGAAGCACAGTTCGAATCATTTCTGATCTGTTGGTCTTCAAAAAAACTTGAATCTATTACTGGCTTCAAAAGACCCTTTCGGAGGGTCTTTGAGTCTACGTGGTCTTCGATACCGGCTTCAAAAGACCCCTTTGGGAGGGTCTATGAGTCTACGTGGTCTTCGATATCCAAACACCACCAGTCGCTCGTGGCCTCTTTTGAGCCACGACCAGCCACGGTGTGGACCAGACAGACCCTCCCACAGACCATAAACTCTGTCAACAGGCCTCCCTAAAACTGTATGTCAAATACAATAACATACAGTCACCCCTACACTATATCTCAAATACAATAAAATACACTCGAACACTGTATCTCAAATACAATAAAATACACTGGAACACTGTATCTCAAATACAATAAAATACACTGGAACATTGTATCTCAAATACAATAAAATACACTGGAACATTGTATCTCAAATACAATAAAATACACTGGAACATTGTATCTCAAATACAATAAAATACACTGGAACATTGTATCTCAAATACAATAAAATACACTGGAACATTGTATGTCAAATACAATAAAATACACTGGAACATTGTATCTCAAATACAATAAAATACACTGGAACATTGTATCTCAAATACAATAAAATACACTGGAACGCTGTATCTCAAATACAATAAAATACAGTCACGTCTACGTTTTCAAATACCACCATCCAATCAGCTCACACTGTCCGACTGCCCCATTTCAGAGAGGGAGGCGAAGCCATAGAAAACGGCTCGTGGGTGTTTTTCAAAACACTCGATTGAAAAATAAATAAATAAATATATATATAATTTTCCATAAATGGGAACAGTTATTAACCCCAAGTGTCCAATCAGGCTATTGGAACTGCCTCCAATTCACACATAGATTAGCCAATCACCGAAGGGATACGTGGCCATTATGACTCGCTACAATATCTTGTTCTCTCTGTCTTGAAATACGGCGGCGCGGGGAGGGGAGAGCGGGGAGAGGGGAGTCGAGCCCCGGGGAGAGGGGAGTCGAGCCCCGGGGAGAGGGGAGTTGAGCCCCGGGGAGAGGGGAGTTGAGCCCCGGGGTGAGGGGAGTTGAAACCTGGGGAGAGGGAAGTCGAACCCCCTTCAGCAGTAGCTTACGACCCTTGACCCTTGACCTGACCTTGAAATGACCCAGGCACTTATCCCCGAACCATCATCAACAACACACACACACACACACACACACACACACACACACACACACACACCACCTTCACCAACTACTCCGTTTCCCACACTCAGTTTATTCCAATAAATAACCGGTTAGAAGAAAAAAAAATAAATAAATAAACCCATGACTAAAAACCGCCCTCTTCTCCCGACCTCTGGCAACGAGGCGCTGATACGTTATCAGGACCAGATAATCTGTCTGGGCTCCCCTCCTCCTCCTCCCCTCACCCTCACCCCCCTCCCCACATCTCGCTGAGCCGATCACACACCCTATAATACCCAAGGGGGCGCCCCCCCCACCCCCCCCATCGTCACAATGGTTCCCCCCTTTTTCAATTTCTCAAGATTCATATTTCTCCCCCCCCGGGGGGAGGGGATGGGGGGAAGAGGGGTTGTGGGAGGGGGGGATGGGAGGGGAGGGATGGTGAGGGGAGGAGGAGGGAGGGGGAAGAGGTGATGGTCGAGTGTGAGGTGGTCGTGGCTCAATGGTGCCCCCGCCCCCCACGCCCCCCACGCCCAGGTCTGCGCGGGTGGGGGGGTTCTAGGGGGGGGGAATCTAATCATAGCCCTTGGGTTAGGAGAGTGCTAAGCCACCTCTACCTCTCCCCCCCCAAAAAAAAAGGGGGGGGAAAAAGATGAGGTGGTTGAGAGATATACACACACACACATTTCCCCTCTCCGCCGAGGGCTGGTGAGGTCCGCGGGGGGCGCGGGGGGCGCCCCTGGGTGGCGGGTGGATGGCCCGTAGCGGCTGTGGTCCTCTTCGTCTGACGTGGGTTCGGATCCCCGCGCGGGCCTCTCGTCTCACAGGCGAGAACCAATTATGAGGGAATGACGGCCGTGCCTCGCGGGAAGGAGGGAGGGACGGAAGGAGGGAGGGAAGGAGGGAAGGAAGGAGGGAGGGAGGGAGGGACGGAAGGAGGGAGGGAGGGAGGGAGGGAGGGAGGGAGGGAGAGGCGCGAGCGAGCGGGCGCGACACCCCCCAACATCCGAGACCCTCCTGACGAAGGCGAGTGTGGCTGCAGGAGGGGGACCTCAAACGCTCGGCCAGGCAGACAGGCAGGAATTCGGGTCTACCATGAGGCCGCCATGCGCCTCGCTGGCCTCATGAGAATGGTCCTTGATATTCACTTCATGAGGGGCCCGCGCGCCTGCGTGTGTGGGGGGGAGGGGGCGGGGAGGGACGACCGACCTCCGTCAGGAGGGGGCGTTGGCTGCGACGTCAGATGACCAGGGGCGACGTCGCGGTCTCCGACAGGATGCGACAGACAGGGGGTCTTCCTCCTCATCGTCCTCCTCCTCACATCCTCGTCCTCCTCCTCCTCAGGTCCTCGTCCTCGTCGTCTTCCTCCTCAGGTCCTCGTCGTCTTCCTCCTCCTCCTCCTCAGGTCCTCGTCCTCCTCCTCCTCAGGACCTCGTCCTCCTCCTCCTCAGGTCCTCGTCCTCGTCCTCCTCCTCCTCCTCAGGTCCTCGTCCTCGTCGTCCTCCTCTTCCTCCTGCTCCTCCTCCTCCTCCTCGTCTTCCTCTTCCTCCTCTTCCTGCAGGGGTCGACGTCCACGCACTGAGCCAGGAGACCTTCCCACAGGGGAGTGGGTATTCACCCCCGTAGATCTTCCGGGGGTACATCCAGCTCTCACAACCCCATACACAATACCACATCAACATTTACGATGACGGAGCTGGGATGGGAGAGTTGGTTGAACGACCCGCTGTTACCAGCACGAACGACCCACTGTTACCAGTACGAACGACCCGCTGTTACCAGTACGAACGACCCATTGTTACCAGCACGAATGACCCATTGTTACCAGCACGAACGACCCATTGTTACCAGTACGAACGACCCGCTGTTACCAGCACGAACGACCCGATGTTACCAGTACGAACGACCCATTGTTACCAGCACGAACGACCCATTGTTACCAGTACGAACGACCCGCTGTTACCAGTACGAACGACCCATTGTTACCAGCACGAACGACCCATTGTTACCAGCACGAACGACCCGATGTTACCAGCACGAACGACCCATTGTTACCAGCACGAACGACCCACTGTTACCAGCACGAACGACCCGCTGTTACCAGTACGAACGACCCATTGTTACCAGCACGAACGACCCATTGTTACCAGTACGAACGACCCGCTGTTACCAGCACGAACGACCCACTGTTACCAGTACGAACGACCCGCTGTTACCAGCACGAACGACCCATTGTTACCAGTACGAACGACCCATTGTTACCAGTACGAACGACCCGCTGTTACCAGTACGAACGACCCATTGTTACCAGCACGAACGACCCGCTGTTACCAGCACGAACGACCCATTGTTACCAGTACGAACGACCCACTGTTACCAGTACGAACGACCCACTGTTACCAGTACGAACGACCCACTGTTACCAGTACGAACGACCCACTGTTACCAGTACGAACGACCCATTGTTACCAGTACGAACGACCCACTGTTACCAGTACGAACGACCCATTGTTACCAGTACGAACGACCCACTGTTACCAGTACGAACGACCCACTGTTACCAGTACGAACGACCCACTGTTACCAGTACGAACGACCCACTGTTACCAGTACGAACGACCCACTGTTACCAGTACGAACGACCCACTGTTACCAGCACGAACGACCCGCTGTTACCAGCACGAACGACCCATTGTTACCAGTACGAACGACCCAATGTTACCAGTACGAACGACCCGCTGTTACCAGTACGAACGACCCGCTGTTACCAGTACGAACGACCCACTGTTACTGCCTCAAGTCGTCACACTCGACAACACTACAAGGGTGACCTCCCCTCCACACACTGACCCCCCCCCCCCATCAGCCAACACCCTCTCTCTCTCTCTCTCTCTCTCTCTCTCTCTCTCTCACTCTCTCTCTCTCTCTCTCTCTCTCTCTCTCTCTCTCTCTCTCTCACTAACCCCCTTCCGGCGTGACTACTACACATGGAGACCTTCGTTCGCCCCTCCCCCTACAGTAATACCCTATCGTAGTACAGCATTACACACACACACACACACACACACACACACACACACACACACGGGAGGGGGGGAAGGGGGGAGAGGGGCGATAAGCGGGGATACTTACAAACTCCAGAGTGGGGGAGGGGAGGGGGGAGGTGGGGGGAGGGTGTGTGTTACAGAGGTGGTAGTACAAGGGGGGGGTGAGGGGAGGGGTTGGTGGTGGGGTGGGGTGATGGTGGGGGGTTTGGGGTGGGGGGTTACGGTGGGGGTGGGGGATGGTGGGGTGGGTTTGGGGTGGGGGGGGTTGGGTGGTGGTGGGGGGTTATGGTGGGGGTGGGGGATGGTGGGTGGTGGATGGTGGGGTGGTGGTGGGGGGTTACGGTGGTGGGGTGGGGGGGTTGCGGTGGGGGATGGTGGGGTGGGTTTGGAGTAGGGGGGGTTGGGTGGTGGTGGTGGGGGGGGATGGTGGGGTGAGGGGTGGTGGTGGTGGGGAGGATGGTCGGGTAGGGGGTTGCGGTGGGGTGGTTTGGGGTGGGGGGGGGGGGAAGAGGATGTAATTCCCGCCATTAATGTTCTTCATCTCGGTCGTTTGGTGGGATATTTTCCCCCCCCGTCCTGTTGCCTCTCCCCTCACCCTTCCCCTCACCCTCCCTCCCCTCCTTCCCCCCAGGGGAAGGAGGAGGGGAGGGGGAGCAACAGATGGTCCATTAGCGGGAGAGGCATTACAATGCTATCCCCGACCACCTTTATGAGGGGGAGGAGGGGGGAGGGGGAGGTGGGGAGGAAGTAAGGGGAGGCGAGGGCAGTAATTAGCCAGAGGCCTGCCGGTGTGGGGGTGTGGGAGGTGTGGGAGGTGTGGGGGTGTGTGGGAGGTGTGGGGGTGTGGGGGGTGTGGGGGGTGTGGGAGGTGTGGGGGTGTGGGAGGTGTGGGGGTGTGGGAGGTGTGGGGGGTGTGGGAGGTGTGGGGGGTGTGGGGGGTGTGTGGGGGGTGTGGGAGGTGTGGGAGGTGTGGGAGGTGTGTGGGGGTGTGTGGGAGGTATGTGGGGGGTGTGGGAGGTGTGGGGGTGTGGGAGGTGTGTGGGAGGTGTGGGAGGTGTGGGAGGTGTGTGGGGGTGTGTGGGAGGTGTGTGGGAGGTGTGGGGGTGTGGGAGGTGTGTGGGAGGTGTGGGAGGTGTGTGGGGGTGTGTGGGGGTGTGTAGGGGTGTGTGGGAGGTGTGTGGGGTGTGTGGGAGGTGTGGGGGTGTGGGAGGTGTGGGAGGTGTGTGGGGGTGTGTGGGGGTGTGTGGGAGGTGTGGGAGGTGTGTGGGAGGTGTGGGAGGTGTGTGGGGGTGTGTGGGGGTGTGTGGGAGGTGTGTGGGGGGTGTGGGAGGTGTGGGGGTGTGGGGGTGTGTGTGTGGGGGGATGATAATAAGCCGAGGTAACTGGCGTCTTACACCCGGAGGGGGGAGAGGGGGAGGGGGGAGGGGGAGGGGGGAGGGGGGTGTGTGTTCATGTGAACAGGTAGTGACGCCCGCTCCTGTTCACCTGAACAGGAGTGACACCTGTTCTTCCTCACTAGAACAGGCCTGACACTTGTTCTTCACACACACACACACACACACACACACACACACACACACACACCAGCCTTAGCCACGTACCCATTTACCGCCCAGCCTTGAAGGGTGAGGATGAACACCTATGTTGGGTGTGGGCCGACAGCCACGTTCAGGATTCGAACACCCTGCGGGTCCGACCCCGGGCTGACCCACGCGTGGTGCCTCCATGGTCAGCAACGCTACCCAACACACCACGGCGTATGTGTATGTGTCTGTGCGTGCGTGCGTGCGTGCCTGTGTGTGTGTGTGTGTGTGTGTGTGTGTGTGTGTGTGTGTGTGTGTAGACCAATTACGACTCTGAACTACTCTAATGACACACACTGTTACCAACACAAGGCCTCATAGATGGAACAACCCCCCCCCTTCCCACCCCCCTTGATCCCACACCACAAACTAAGTATTGCCAATAATTTCCCTCTCCAAATCCATAACAACTGAACTACTGTAGTCCAGGTGGGTCATTTCAATATCGCAAAAGTGAAATACATGGTAATTCAACTCACGTAGTCCCTCCCCCCCTTTACCTTCACATGGAAGGGTAATTAGAA
The DNA here is from genome assembly GCF_036320965.1 of Panulirus ornatus. Lineage (NCBI taxonomy): Eukaryota > Metazoa > Arthropoda > Malacostraca > Decapoda > Palinuridae > Panulirus > Panulirus ornatus. The sequence goes on along the minus strand of NC_092234.1, from coordinate 49,285,987 downwards.
TGTTCAGACATAACAATGTCTCGTGGTAATTACCATCAAAGAGAAGTCATTCATATTGACGTTCAACGCTGGTAACAAGCACTTGGCACAGGTCGACATTTTCTTTCTTTTTCTGCGAGAGAAAATGGAGGAGGCGTGGGGTTCACTTTTCTGTAAAGGAAAACGGGAAGTTTACCCACAGCCATTTTCTGTGAGAGAAAACGGAGCCTCAGGTCAATAAATCCGTTTTCGGTGAGAGAAAACGATGGTCTTAAACCTCATGTTATGAGTTGCTAGACACTCATTAATGAGGCACAAAGGTTTTAGGAGAAGGATTCTTAAACCCCCCTCCCCTCACCTCCCTTAAACCACCCCCTCACCTCCCTTAAACCTCCCCTCACCTCCTTAACACCACCCCCCATTCCCCCCTTGGCAACCCCTCACCTCCCTCACCTCCCTTAACACCACCCCCCCATTCCCCCCCTTGGCAACCCCTCACCCACCCCCTTAACCCCACCACCACCAATACAACCCCAGCTACCCCTCACCATCACCCCCCCTTCCCCTTCCACCCCTAAATCTGATCACCCCTCTCTCACCCCCCACCTGATCACACCCCCACCCCCACCTGATCACCCCCCACCCCCACCTGATCACCCCCCTCTCCTCACACATCCCCCCCAACCCTACCCACTAATTCCCGATATGCAAATTACGAAAATGAACACAAATGGCGCAGCTGGTTTTTCTAGCTGGCAACACCCCTTCCCCCCCTTTCTACCCCCCTCCCCCTTCTACCCCCCTCTCCCCTTCTACCCCCCTCTCCCCTTCTACCCCCCTCCCCCCTTCCTCAATACGTTATTTTTCACGCCTGACCATTTATCTTTTTTTTTTTACGGTTTTTTTTTTTATAAAAAAAAAGCAAATGAAAAAAGAAGAAAAAAAATCGCTGTCCAGCAACGTAAAAAATCGCGCTAATCCCTGAGCTACGACGCTTGGTTAAATCCCCATCTGGCTACGCGAGGGATTTATCTCCATATCAAACTGGTTGTAATATTCAATTATGTTTATTTTTTTTTCAAACTCTCTTAAATTAATCGTATTGTATGATCCTGTTGTTACCTTATTCACTTATGTAAGTTTTCCATTGTGTTACGAGTGTATATATATATATATATATATATATATATATATATATATATATATATATATATATATATATATATATATATATATCACATACAAGTTAAAGCTTCATCAATGCAGTACGGGAGTAGAAAATGGGAAAGGGTTGCCTCATCACTGACACTATTGAAAACGGGAAGGATATGCATCAAAGGTATAGAAATTGGGTAGAGGTTGCTCCATCACCGCAGTTATAGAAAATGGTACGAGGTTACTTCACCATAGGACCTAGATAAAATGGCGAATTGGATTGGTCATCGCTGGAGGTATAGAAAACTGGAGAGCAGCTGCGACATCACTAGAAGTACAGAAAATGGGAAGAGACTGCATCATCACAAGAGGCATAGAGTATGGGAGGAGGGTGCGTTATAGCTGAAGATACAGAGAAGGCAAGAGGCTGCGTTGTCACTAGAGTACAGAAAATGGGAAGTAGGTGCCTCATCACTGGTGTAGAAAATGAGAAAATGGCGTAGAAAACGGTGGTTGTAAATGAGCGTAAAACATCGGTGGTTCAGTGTAAAAAAAAATAATTATGTTGACTAGACTGGCAGTGAAGGATAGGGTGTATATATCAAGTGCCCAGATTTACTTCGGGGGTTAACTTGTGTACGGGGGGGAATCTCTGGGGTGTGTGGATGGAATCTCTGGGGGTGTGTACGTGGGGATCTAAGAAGGTGTGGCTGATACCACCTGGGGTGCAAGTGGGGATCTCCGGGGTTGTGGTTGACACCACTTAGTGTGTAGGTAGGGATCTCTGGGGGGGAGTGGCTGGCACAACAGGGGTGGGGATGTAGATGGGGGATGTCTGGGGGGTTGGGGGAGATATGGACAGAGGTAAGATGGTACGTTGGGTGAAGCCAGATGGCATCCATCTGTTCTGACCATGACAAAGTTAGTTTCTCTCTCTCTCTCTCTCTCTCTCTCTCTCTCTCTCTCTCTCTCTCTCTCTCTCTCGCTCTCTCTCTCTCTCAAGGACTTGATGTAACTTTAATACCTCTTTAATAACTCTGACAAGTCATTACGTCATATTTATTTATCTATTTATTTATTTATTTATTCATTATTACTATATTATTATTATTATTATTATTATTATTATTATTATTATTATTATCATTACTATCATTATTATCATTACTATCATTACCACTGAGGCTCATATTCCTTCGCATAGAAGAATTTTACCATTTTCAACTGAATATACAAATTACCTAAAAGAATCACCCAAGCCGTACGAAAACATAAAGTAAATAAAGACTCAGAGAGGCAACTTAAGACGAGAATACGTGTCCGTCTCCGTAATATTCCCTAGGTGGCACCTCACGCCGGGGGAGCTACAGTTGCCAGCTACCGCTATTGTGAAGACGGTTGGAGGGGAAAATAATAATAAATGATGTCGAAAGGCGAAATTTTCTTGTCGGCCGAACAGGCGGTCAAAAATGCCCCTCCTAAAAATAAATAAATAAATAAATAAATAAATAATTTATCTCAAGTCCGCGAAGAGTCGAAAATTACGGCTGTACTCAAGAGAGAGAGAGAGAGAGAGAGAGAGAGAGAGAGAGAGAGAGAGAGATGGAGGATTTCGCTCACACGAGGTGGGTGATGGGCGATGAGGAGGGGGAGGGAAAGGATATTCATCCCGTGATCCCAAATTGGATTTAACCACAACTCCATCAGTGTTGGATTATTCTCAAGCTCCCGTTGAATCGGGAGGGAGTGGGAGGGAAGGAGGGAGGGAAGGAGGGAGGGAAGGAGGGAGGGTGAGGTGAGGGAGGGAAGGGGTGGTTGCCTTCTAACACGCTCTTGACTTGGAGGTAGGAAGTGTGTGTGTGGGGTGCCCACCTTTGTTAGGGTAATTGTATTAGTTGGTGTAAAGAAAACGGTGGCCTACCAGGGACGGGGGGGGGGGGATCCATGCCCACCCCTCTCTCCCTACCCTAACCCACATCCCCCCCCCAATCCAATCCCTCCCTCGCTGCGTTTTCTACACACACACACACACACACACACACACACACACACACACACACACACACACACACACACATCGTTTTTCGTGTTTCATAAGTTGACTTTGTGGGTGGTTTTACTTTGTCTTTCTGTCTGTCTGTCTGTCTGTCTGTCTGTCTCTCTCTCTCTCTCTCTCTCTCTCTCTCTCTCTCTCTCTCTCTCTCTCTCTCTCTCTCTCCAATATGGCCACTATGCTGAGCACGAATCATAGAAAAAGGGAAAATTCACTCGTGAATTTCCCCTCTATGATTCGTGTAGGGACATGGCCATAGCTGGGGAGGGGGGAGGAGGGGCCGAGGGGGTAAAGCAGGTCTCCTGACCCACCCTCCCTCATCCCTCCACCCTCCACCTGTACCCTCCCTCCCACATTCCTGCCCTTCTTCTCCCTCCCTCCACCCTCCACTCTCCACCCTCCCTCCCACACTCTCCCTTGAACCTGTCTCCTCAGGGAGGAGGCCGGGGCGAAGGGGGGGGGGGGGGGGCTGGGCCTTCCTAAACTTTTATCTAATTCCCACACAGGTCCAGGTTCCTGGTCCAGGTCCAGGTTCCTGGTCCAGGTCCAGGTTCCTGGACCAGGTCCACGGTTCCAGGACCAGGTCCACGTTCCTGGACCAGGTCCACGTTCCTGGACCAGGTCCAGGTTCCAGGACCAGGTCCAGGTTCCTGGTCCAGGTCCACGTTCCTGGTCCAGGTCCAGGTTCCTGGTCCAGGTCCAGGTTCCGGGTCCAGGTCCACGTTCCTGGTCCAGGTCCACGTTCCTGGTCCAGGTCCACGTTCCAGGACCAGGTCCACTTTCCTGGCAGGGCCAGTTCCCAACCCGATTCCTGGTCCAGGTCCCCGTGAGTGCGTGAGGACTGGAGTGCGTGAGGACTGGAGTGCGTGAGGACTGGAGTGCGTGAGGACTGGAGTGCGTGAGGACTGGAGTGCGTGAGGACTGGAGTGCGTGAGGACTGGAGTGCGTGAGGACTGGAGTGCGTGAGGACTGGAGTGCGTGAGGACTGGAGTGCGTGAGGACTGGAGTGCGTGAGGACTGGAGTGCGTGAGGACTGGAGTGCGTGAGGACTGGAGTGCGTGAGGACTGGAGTGCGTGAGGACTGGAGTGCGTGAGGACTGGAGTGCGTGAGGACTGGAGTGCGTGAGGACTGGAGTGCGTGAGGACTGGAGTGCGTGAGGACTGGAGTGCGTGAGGACTGGAGTGCGTGAGGACTGGAGTGCGTGAGGACTGGAGTGCGTGAGGACTGGAGTGCGTGAGGACTGGAGTGCGTGAGGACTGGAGTGCGTGAGGACTGGAGTGCGTGAGGACTGGAGTGCGTGAGGACTGGAGTGCGTGAGGACTGGAGTGCGTGAGGACTGGAGTGCGTGAGGACTGGAGTGCGTGAGGACTGGAGTGCGTGAGGACTGGAGTGCGTGAGGACTGGAGTGCGTGAGGACTGGAGTGCGTGAGGACTGGAGTGCGTGAGGACTGGAGTGCGTGAGGACTGGAGTGCGTGAGGACTGGAGTGCGTGAGGACTGGAGTGCGTGAGGACTGGAGTGCGTGAGGACTGGAGTGCGTGAGGACTGGAGTGCGTGAGGACTGGAGTGCGTGAGGACTGGAGTGCGTGAGGACTGGAGTGCGTGAGGACTGGAGTGCGTGAGGACTGGAGTGCGTGAGGACTGGAGTGCGTGAGGACTGGAGTGCGTGAGGACTGGAGTGCGTGAGGACTGGAGTGCGTGAGGACTGGAGTGCGTGAGGACTGGAGTGCGTGAGGACTGGAGTGCGTGAGGACTGGAGTGCGTGAGGACTGGAGTGCGTGAGGACTGGAGTGCGTGAGGACTGGAGTGCGTGAGGACTGGAGTGCGTGAGGACTGGAGTGCGTGAGGACTGGAGTGCGTGAGGACTGGAGTGCGTGAGGACTGGAGTGCGTGAGGACTGGAGTGCGTGAGGACTGGAGTGCGTGAGGACTGGAGTGCGTGAGGACTGGAGTGCGTGAGGACTGGAGTGCGTGAGGACTGGAGTGCGTGAGGACTGGAGTGCGTGAGGACTGGAGTGCGTGAGGACTGGAGTGCGTGAGGACTGGAGTGCGTGAGGACTGGAGTGCGTGAGGACTGGAGTGCGTGAGGACTGGAGTGCGTGAGGACTGGAGTGCGTGAGGACTGGAGTGCGTGAGGACTGGAGTGCGTGAGGACTGGAGTGCGTGAGGACTGGAGTGCGTGAGGACTGGAGTGCGTGAGGACTGGAGTGCGTGAGGACTGGAGTGCGTGAGGACTGGAGTGCGTGAGGACTGGAGTGCGTGAGGACTGGAGTGCGTGAGGACTGGAGTGCGTGAGGACTGGAGTGCGTGAGGACTGGAGTGCGTGAGGACTGGAGTGCGTGAGGACTGGAGTGCGTGAGGACTGGAGTGCGTGAGGACTGGAGTGCGTGAGGACTGGAGTGCGTGAGGACTGGAGTGCGTGAGGACTGGAGTGCGTGAGGACTGGAGTGCGTGAGGACTGGAGTGCGTGAGGACTGGAGTGCGTGAGGACTGGAGTGCGTGAGGACTGGAGTGCGTGAGGACTGGAGTGCGTGAGGACTGGAGTGCGTGAGGACTGGAGTGCGTGAGGACTGGAGTGCGTGAGGACTGGAGTGCGTGAGGACTGGAGTGCGTGAGGACTGGAGTGCGTGAGGACTGGAGTGCGTGAGGACTGGAGTGCGTGAGGACTGGAGTGCGTGAGGACTGGAGTGCGTGAGGACTGGAGTGCGTGAGGACTGGAGTGCGTGAGGACTGGAGTGCGTGAGGACTGGAGTGCGTGAGGACTGGAGTGCGTGAGGACTGGAGTGCGTGAGGACTGGAGTGCGTGAGGACTGGAGTGCGTGAGGACTGGAGTGCGTGAGGACTGGAGTGCGTGAGGACTGGAGTGCGTGAGGACTGGAGTGCGTGAGGACTGGAGTGCGTGAGGACTGGAGTGCGTGAGGACTGGAGTGCGTGAGGACTGGAGTGCGTGAGGACTGGAGTGCGTGAGGACTGGAGTGCGTGAGGACTGGAGTGCGTGAGGACTGGAGTGCGTGAGGACTGGAGTGCGTGAGGACTGGAGTGCGTGAGGACTGGAGTGCGTGAGGACTGGAGTGCGTGAGGACTGGAGTGCGTGAGGACTGGAGTGCGTGAGGACTGGAGTGCGTGAGGACTGGAGTGCGTGAGGACTGGAGTGCGTGAGGACTGGAGTGCGTGAGGACTGGAGTGCGTGAGGACTGGAGTGCGTGAGGACTGGAGTGCGTGAGGACTGGAGTGCGTGGTGACTGGAGTGTGTGGGGACTGGAGTGCGTGAGGACTGGAGTGCGTGAGGACTGGAGTGCGTGGGGACTGGGGTGCGTGGCCTGAGGTGTGCAGCCTGGAGTGTGTGGCCTGGGGTGTGTGGCCTGGGTTGGGTGTGTGGTGGAGTGTGTGGCCTGGGGTGTGTGGCCTGGGGCTGTTTGTGGCCTGGAGTGTGGGTGCCTGGGGTGTGTGGCCTGGAGGTGTGTGGCTGGAGTGTGTGGCCTGGGGTGTGTGGCCTGGGGTGTGTGGCCTGGGGTGTGTTGGCTGGGGTGCGTGGCCTGAGGTGTGCAGCCTTGAGCGAGTGTGTGGCTGGGGTGTGTGGCCTAGGGTGTGTGGCCTGGGGTTGTGTGGCCTGGGGTGTGTTGGCCTTGGAGTGTGTGGCTGGGGTGTGTGGCTGGGGTTGTGTGGCCTGGAGTGTGTGGCCTGGGGTGTGTGGCCTGGGGTGTGTGGCCTGGAGTGTGTGGCCTGGGGTGTGTGACCTGGGGTGTGTGGCCTGGGGTGTGTGGCCTGGGGTGTGTGGCCTGGAGTGTGTGGCCTGGGGTGTGTGGCCTGGAGTGTGTGGCCTGGAGTGTGTGGCCTGGGGTGTGTGGCCTGGGGTGTGTGGCCTGGGGTGTGTGGCCTGGGGTGTGTGGCCTGGGGTGTGTGGCCTGGGGTAGTAATGTACACAGACGGAGGCAGGAGGACACTACAGCAGGAGGAGGCTCCTCCTCCTTCCCTCCTCCTCCTCCTTCTCCCAACTCCTGTGAGCCATTTCCCGCGTTAGGGAGGTAGCGCCGGGAACAGACGAGGAGATGAATAGCCCCAATCTTGAAGACCCCGTTATGCTACACAACCCACTTCTGCTAATTGCCCATCCTAGCATGAACCAACTCATTATGAGAGAACTGACGTAAAACACATTGAAAAAAGAGAGTTGTTCAAGACACACACCCAGCTACCCAGGTCAACCCCAGCCACCTGACACATACCAGCTACCCAGGTCAACCCCGGCCTAACCTAACACACACCCAGCTACCCAGGTCAACCCCGGCCTAACCTAACACACACCCAGCTACCCAGGTCAACCCCGGCCACCAAACCTGACCTTCCTTAATCACCCTCCCTGAAATGGGTCACGAGCACACAGACCCAAAGTCGACAGTGTGCTGGGTCTCGATAGACTGGGGTTGGCCGGCGGGAACCAAGGGATGAGGCTTAGGTTGAGAATCACCTCGTCCAGTGCTGGCAACCCCGGATGATGAGGGGGGGGGGGGACTGGAAACATGTCCTGCCACATATATAGAAAACTTACATGTTGTATGAAATTGTATGAACTCGTACTGAAGTGCGATTTCACCTTTTTTTTTTTTTTTTTTTTTTTCTTTTTTTTTTTTTTCCAAAAGAAGGGACAGAGAAGGGGGCCAGGTGAGGATATTCCCTCAAAGGTCCAGTCCTCTGTTCTTAACGCTACCTCGCTAATGCGGGAAATGGCGAATAGTATGAAAAAAAAAAATATATATATATATATATATATATATATATATATATATATATATATATATATATATATATATATATATATATATATATTCCTATGAGTCCACGGGGAAGAAGAAACACGATAAGTTCCCAAGTGCACTTTCGTGTAATAATCACATCATCAGGGGAGACACAAGAGAGAAGTATAACAGTCAGTTGATATACATCGAAGAGACGAAGCTAGGAGGCCATTTGGTAAACATGTGATTGTCCAAATGGCGTCCTAGCTTCGTCTCTTCGATGTATATCAACTGACTGTTATATTTCTCTCTTGTGTCTCCCCTGATGATGTGATTATTACACGAAAGTGCACTTGGGAACTTATCGCGTTTCAATTTCCCCGTGGACTCATAGGAATATCTTGATCACGCGCAAAATTGTGATCCTTTCCAATATATATATATATATATATATATATATATATATATATATATATATATATATATATATAAATTCGTGTGTGTGTGTGTGTGTGTGTATGTACACAACCCTCGGCAGGTTTCTGGCCACGTGATCAATATTACCAGACACCCCCCCACCCCCCCTCCCTCCCCCACACCCCCCACCCTCCCCCACACCTCCCCTCCCTCCCCCACAACACAAACATCCAAGTCCCCCATATTGTCGCCCCAGGCTTAACTCCCCTCCCCTTCCCCTCCCCTCCCCTCCTCTCCCCTCCCCTCCCCTCCCCAGGCGGGGAGAGAAATATGAGATGTCTTACCCTGAGGGTAAAGTGTATATATAAAGTGCACTTCTTCCTATATCACTTATACTTGCCGTCCGGTAGGCAAAGTCGTACTTACACTTTTCCTTTTCCCCTTAAGTATGAGATGGGTGATGTGGACGACTGTCCTGGGGGAGGTTAACGGGGGGGGGAGCTAGGGGGAGGGAGGAGGGGGGTACAGTACAGAGGGGAGGTACAGTACAGAGGGGAGGTCAACGGGGAGGCAGAGGAGAGGTACAGTACAGAGGGGAGGTCAACGGGGGAGCCAAAGAGCCAAAGAGCCAAAGGGGAGGTACAGTACAGAGGGGAGGTCAACGGGGAGACAGAGGGGAGGTAAAGTACTGAGGGGAGGTCAACGGGGAGACAGAGGGGAGGTAAAGGACTGAGGGGAGGTCAGCGAGGAGACAGAGGGGAGGTACAGTACAGAGGGGAGGTCAACGGGGGAGCCAGAGGGGAGGTAAAGGACTGAGGGGAGGTCAACGGGGAGACAGAGGGGAGGTACAGTACTGAGGGGAGGTCAGCGGGGAGACAGAGGGGAGGTAAAGTACTGAGGGGAGGTCAACGGGGGAGCCAGAGAGCCAAAGGGGAGGTACAGTACAGAGGGG
>NC_092234.1:49249196-49269196 GCF_036320965.1 Panulirus ornatus | reverse complement strand
CACTACTGAGTGGTCTGGCGCACTACTGAGTGGTCTGGTGCACTGCTGAGTGGTCTGGTGCACTGCTGAGTGGTCTGGTGCACTGCTGAGTGGTCCGGTGCACCGTGAGTGGTCTGCTGCACTACTGAGTGGTCTGGTGCACTGCTGAGTGGTCTGGTGCACTATTGAGTGGTCTGGTGCACTGCTGAGTGGTCTAGTGCACTGCTGAGTGGTCTAGTGCACTGCTGAGTGGTCTGGTGCACTGCTGAGTGGTCTGGTGCACTGCTGAGTGGTCTGGTGCACTGCTGAGTGGTCTGGGGCACTACTGAGAGGTCTGGTGCACTGCTGAGTGGTCTGGTGCACTGCTGAGTGGTCTGGTGCACTGCTGAGTGGTCTGGTGCACTGCTGAGTGACCCGGTGCACTGCTGAGTGGTCTGGTGCACTAATGAGTGGTCTGGTGCACTACTGAGAGGTCTGGTGCACTGCTGAGTGGTCTGGTGCACTGCTGAGTGGTCTGGTGCACTGCTGAGTGGTCTGGTGCACTGCTGAGTGGTCTGGTGCACTACTGAGTGGTTTGGCGCACTACTGAGTGGTCTGGCGCACTACTGAGTGGTCTGGTGCACTGCTGAGTGGTCTGGTGCACTGCTGAGTGGTCTGGTGCACTGCTGAGTGGTCTAGTGCACTGCTGAGTGGTCTGGTGCACTACTGAGTGGTTTGGCGCACTACTGAGTGGTCTGGCGCACTGCTGAGTGGTCCGGTGCACTGCTGAGTGGTCTAGTGCACTGCTGAGTGGTCTGGCGCACTACTGAGTGGTTTGGCGCACTACTGAGTGGTCTGGTGCACTGCTGAGTGGTCTGGTGCACTGCTGAGTGGTCTAGTGCATTGCTGAGTGGTCTGGTGCACTGCTGAGTGGTATAGTGCACTGCTGAGTGATCTGGTGCACTGCTGAGTGGTCCGGTGCACTGTTGAGTGGTCTGGTGCACTGCTGAGTGACCCGGTGGATTGCTGAGTGGTCTGGTGCACTGCTGAGTGGTCTGGTGCACTGCTGAGTGGTCTGGTGCACTGCTGAGTGGTCTGGTGCACTGCTGAGTGGTCCGGTGCACTGCTGAGTGGTCTGGTGCACTGCTGAGTGGTCTGGTGCACTGCTGAGTGGTCTGGTGCACAACTGAGTGGTCTGGTGCACTGCTGAGTGGTCTGGTGCACTGCTGAGTGGTCCGGTGCACTGCTGAGTGGTCTGGTGCACTGCTGAGTGGTCTAGTGCACTGCTGAGTGGTCTGGTGCACTGCTGAGTGGTCTGGTGCACTGCTGAGTGGTCTGGCGCACTGCTGAGTGGTCTGGCGCACTACTGAGTGGTCTGGTGCACTACTGAGTGGTCTGGTGCACTGCTGAGTGGTCCGGTGCACTGCTGAGTGGTCCGGTGCACTGCTGAGTGGTCTGGTGCACTGCTGAGTGGTCTGGTGCACTGCTGAGTGGTCTGGTGCACTGCTGAGTGGTATAGTGCACTGCTGAGTGATCTGGTGCACTGCTGAGTGGTCTGGTGCACTACTGAGTGGTCCGGTGCACTGCTGAGTGGTCTGGTGCACTCAGGACAGAACACGTTTCATACCCATCTCACGTCAGGACGGAAACACGTGCCTGGTGACTCTAAACAGATCCCACTCACATGACATGAGTCTGGTGGACCAATTATTTTTGTATCACATTAAGGAAGCAGCAGCAGTGTTTCCAACCCTCCCTCAACCTCTCTCCCTCCCTCCTTAGCTAATGACTTTGATGTCACTAAACTTACTTATCCACTTAAGGGGTTAATTTACTTATAATCTTCACCTACAACACTTGGAGACAACGACGAAGTATAATAAGTATAAATGAATTAATAAATAGATAGATACATAGATAAATAGATAGACAGATATATAGATAAATAGATAGATAGATAGATAGATAGATAGATAGATAGATAGATAGAGAGAGAGAGAGAGAGAGATAGAGAGAGAGAGAGAGAGAGAGAGAGAGAGAGAGAGAGAGAGAGAGAGAGAGCCAGCCAGCCCAGGGCATCTCTATAGAGACGACTCCAGCGACTCTGCCACTGGGAGGGGAGGTATATATATATATATATATATATATATATATATATATATATATATATATATATATATACCAGGCCCAAGTGGTAAGAGATTACGGGAAATAATGGAATACTAAACAATTGGTCGTCTACTCAACACACTGAACTGTTCGCCACACTTGTCGCTTTTGAGGAAGTAGAAATCATCACGCCACATATAGCTTAATTATCCATGATGCTTTATCTTCACTATCTACTCACCCTTAACACCCTGGGACCTTTATCTTCACTATCTACTCACCCTTAACACCCTGGGACCTTTATCTTCACTATCTACTCACCCTTGGGACCTTTATCTTTACTATCTACTCGTCCTTAACACCCTGGGACCTTTATCTACACTATATACTCACCCTTAACACCCTGGGACCTTTATCTTCATTATCTACTCACCCTTAACACCCTGGGACCTTTATCTTCACTATCTACTCACCCTTAACACCCTGGGACCTTTATCTTCACTATCTACTCACCCTTAACACCCTGGGACCTTTATCTTCACTATCTACTCACCCTTAACACCCTGGGACCTTTATCTACACTATCTACTCACCCTTAACACCCTGGGACCTTTATCTACACTATCTACTCACCCTTAACACCCTGGGACCTTTATCTTCACTATCTACTCGCCCTTAACACCCTGGGACCTTTATCTACACTATCTACTCACCCTTAACACCCTGGGACCTTTATCTTTCACTATCTACTCACCCTTAACACCCTGGGACCTTTATCTTCACTATCTACTCACCCTTAACACCCTGGGGGGTTTATCTTCACTATCTACTCGCCCTCAACACCCTGAGATCAGAATGTAAACATACTGGTCTCTGAAGCCAGACACAAAATCCTCAGACATTATAGATCAAAAGGATTCGGATCCAACTGTTAAGGATTCCACCTCTGCTATATAATCCAATCCACCGTGAGCAGGAGAAAGCTAATGCTGGAGCCAAACATGTAAAAAGGTGATGTTCAAATCAGTCATAAGCCTGAAAACTGTACTTCAAGATGAGGGAGCTCAAATCAACCCAAGTAGGAACATATCTTCCCCACAAGAGTGAGGTGAAGTCAAACATGTATTATGGAGGAAAGTAATAATAATAAATACGAAGATCAGCAGATGGACTTGCTGTTGTAAGTGTTAGACTAAGGTTAAGCAGGGCCTCTTATTGTGTCCATACAGTCTACCTTCAATCAACAGCTTCTTTCACTATCTACATGTAGATTGGTCGCTTACCTCCCCTCCACCCCCTGTTGTGTAGTTTAATCACAAAAGAAAAAAGCACAGTTTTACGAGTAGTTAGACTTTCCCTGCACGACCCAATCACTAATTAAGAACTTATGAAGACAATTGCGACACTGTCTACCTGGTCTACCTGGAGGACATGTGTCAGTCGTGTGAAGTGTACACTGTGTGGCAGTCCAAGATGTTGGGTAAACACAAACCAAAACACTATGTGTCTTGGAATTTGGAAAAGAAAAAAGAATAAACTTAGAACCCTAACGATCATTTTTTCTTTTTAGGGGCGCGTCTAAAGAATGGTGGGGTTGGAAGGAAAGGTAAAAATGGAAACTATCAATGAAAAAAAAGGAGTTAAAGTTTGTACATAATGCACCAAACTTGGGCCTCTACTGCTATCTCTAACGATGGTTAGTTCAGGTTAGACTTTTGGATGGGGGGAGGGGGCGAAAGAAGTATTGGAATTGGAAATAACAATGGAAGGGTCAGAAAGAGCTGCATATCCACCCCCCCCCCCCTTCACACACAATCCTAACCTCACAGTCTTCTCTTACACAACTGGACCTGTCAACGTATTAACAACCACACATAACAACCCCGGTCCAATTACGACCCAACCCAACAACTGACAGGCGTTTTCAGTCACTCTTGGACAGTACAATAAGATGCCAAAGGCCTGGAAACTTGCCAGCATAGTGTCATTCCTGAATATCTCCACCCACACCACCCCACCCCATCCCAGCCTCACCCCTGCTTCATCAGCACCCCACCCCACCCCAGCCTCACCACCCCACCCCAGCCTCACCCCAACACACCATCCCACCCCAACCTCACCCCAACACACCACCCCAGCCTCACCACCCCAACACACCATGGGTCTGTTAGACCCAATTACTCCTCTGCCACGCTACATACACACACACACACACACACCCAACTGCTCATGATTCTGACCTCGCCCACTAATGACCCTGACCCCACCTCCTCACGTTCTTGACCCCTACATAAACCCACGCGTCATCACCGCACTGTCTTTGCCCCATAACACGTCTCTTCCCCACACCATAACGTAACTCGTACCAGCGACTCTAAGCGGCCCAATAATTCCGTGTTGTCTGACCTATCTGCGAGCAAGTGACGTTGGGCATAGAATTTTGAATGTGTGTGTGTGTGTGTGTGTGTGTGTGTGTGTGTGTGTGTGTGTGTGTGTGGTGTGTGTGTGTGTGTGTGTGAGGGAGGAGGGAAGGGGGGGGGGGTAATCATCAGGTCGGCCTTAACGACCCATGACCTCAAACAAGAGACCTGCAATTCACACGTGAAAAATGTGTATTCTTATGTCTATACATATATTTCTGGGGGGGGGGGGGAGGAAATATATCTCTTGGAGATAAGGGAGAATGGCTGAGCCTGTGCCATTGTCTCATATCTCTAATCTCCCCTCTCCCCCACACGACGTTCTCCCCAACCACCCACACACACACACACACACACACACACACACACACACACACAGCCCCCACCCACCGAAGGAGGAGTGGGGTGGGGATGGAGAGGGGGAAGAGTGGGGAAGAAGGGGGGGGGTGCGTGAGGTGCATGTAATATACATATAAAGAGAGAGAGAGAGAGAGAGAGAGAGAGAGAGAGAGAGAGAGAGAGAGAGAGAGAGAGAGAGAGAATGGGTAAAACTTAAAGCGTTTAAGGCACTGGAAGATAATATATATATATATATATATATATATATATATATATATATATATATATATATATATATATATATATGAGAAAGGGATTATTATTGTGGGTCGACATCAGCCCCGAAAAACCATACCGCCAGAGAACAGTAGCAGGAGGAGAAGACCAACTGTCTGCTGGCCAATATTGGGAATATATTTAAGTCCACGCTTAAAGAAAATGGTACGCAGGGTCTCTACGTTTTGTCCCAAAACGCTACAATCAGCTGATCAGGTTGGCGGGGGGGTGGGGGGGTCACCGTGCTTCAAAGACACGAATGGAACCAGTTACGTTAAGGTCGAGAAGAAATTATAGAAGACGGGGGGACCAAAAAATGGGGGGGGGGGGGGAGCGAGGTTAAGGGGACCATGAACTTGTCTATCATGTAAGCCATACATAGCGATTAGCTGTCTATCGAGCCATTCTCCCTCTGACGACAGAGGTACGAGACGTTTTCTATGACCACATTTAACAGTGGGGGGGAGGATCGTGTGGTGAAATTGTGGTTAGAATAATACGAAGACGTGTCATATACTGGGAATTAAATGAGCCTCCCCTTTCGTGAGGCGTTTTCTTCTAATACGTTTTCTTTATCGCGCTACTAAAATATCAGCGACAAAGGCGTTTTCTTTATAAACCCCAGTATGAGAGAAGGGGGGGTGGGGGGGGGACCTCTAGTGAGCAAACTCAAAAGAAAACGCGTGCGTGGTCGTCTCACAAAATGAAAGAAAACGTTTCGGACGTCATGGATAACTTCATTAAATGCTCGTTCAGTTGCCACGATAAAAAGGCAGGATAAACACAAAACAAAACAAAAAAAGAAAACATTTTACTCGTCTAATTAAAAAAAATAAAAAAATTACAGAAAACGTTTTCTTCTTGAGGGGTAACTTTGCTAGATACCGAGGGAGGAACCTCGATATAAAGGACGCGACGACGAAATGTGACCAACCCCCCCCCAACCCCACCCACACACACACACACTTTCCCGCCAAAAAGAAAAAAAAATGACAGTCGAGGGTAAAGAAAACGGGGGTGGGGTGTGCGTCGGGGGAGGGAGGGGGGGGATGACGACCGTTATGCACGGGGACTCGAAAGGGACGCCCTCCTGCCCCGGGGCCGGGGCTGGGGCGCCCCGTAACCCCCACGAGAGAGAGAGAGAGAGAGAGAGAGAGAGAGAGAGAGAGAGAGACGAGTGTCGTGGACGGACGGCGACGTCCAAGTGGTGGGAAGACGAACCCTGCGTAATTCGAGGTCACAACCACCTCTTCCCTTAACGAGCCATCTCGCCAAACGAGGCACAACAACAGAGCACATGCTAGTGTACCTCACTGGCTATCGCTCTATCTCTCTATCTTCCCCATGCTATCGCTCTATCTCTCTATCTTCCCCATGCTATCGCTCTATCTCTCTATCTTCCCCATGCTATCGCTCTATCTCTCTATCTTCCCCATGCTATCGCTCTATCTCTCTATCTTCCCCATGCTATCACTATCTCTCTATCTTCCCCATGCTATCGCTCTATCTCTCTATCTTCCCCATGCTATCGCTCTATCTCTCTATCTTCCCCATGCTATCGCTCTATCTCTCTATCTTTCCCCATGCTATCGCTCTATCTCTCTATCTTCCCCATGCTATCGCTCTATCTCTCTATCTTCCCCATGCTATCGCTCTATCTCTCTATCTTCCCCATGCTATCGCTCTATCTCTCTATCTTCCCCATGCTATCACTCTATCTCTCTATCTTTCCCCATGCTATCGCTCTATCTCTCTATCTTCCCCATGCTATCGCTCTATCTCTCTATCTTCCCATGCTATCGCTCTATCTCTCTATCTTCCCCATGCTATCGCTCTATCTCTCTGTCTTCCCCATGCTATCGCTATCTCTCTACCTTCCCCATGCTATCGCTCTATCTCTCTATCTTCCCCATAATATCGCTATCTCTCTATCTTCCCCATGCTATCGCTCTGTCTCTCTATCTTCCCCATGCTATCGCTCTATCTCTCTGTCTTCCCCATGCTATCGCTCTATCTCTCTATCTTCCCCATGCTATCGCTCTATCTCTCTATCTTCCCCATGCTATCTCTCTATCTTCTATATCTCTCCCTTCCCTTTCTATGGCCATCAACCACCATCTCTCTCTCATCTCCCACACCATCTCTCCTGTCTTTTTCTATACGTGTAAAAAAAAAAAAGGAATTTCTGAGGCAATTACTCTAAAAAAAAGGTAATTTCTAAGGTATTTACTCGAAAAAATATAATTTCTAAGGTAATTACTCGCTCTAAATATGTAATTTCTAAGGTAATTATTCGCTCTAAAAAGGTAATCTCTAAGGTAATTACTCGCTCCAAAAAAGTTAATTTCTAAGGTAATTACTCGCTCTAAAAATGTAATTTCTAGGGTAATTACTCGCTCTAAAAACGTAATTTCTAAGGTAATTACTCGCTCTATATATGTAATTTCTAAGGTAATTACTCGCTCTAAAAATGTAATTTCTAAGGTAATTACTCGCTCTAAAAATGTAATTTCTAGGGTAATTACTCGCTCTAAAAACGTAATTTCTAAGGTAATCATTCGCTCTATATATGTAATTTCTAAGGTAAATACTCGCTCTAAATATGTAATTTCTAAGGTAAATACTCGCTCTAAATATGTAATTTCTAAGGTAAATACTCGCTCTAAATATGTAATTTCTAAGGTAATTACTCGCTCTAAAAATGTAATTTCTAAGATAATTACTCGCTCGAAATAGGTAATTTCTAAGGTAATTACTCGCTCTAAAAACGTAATTTCTAAGGTAATCATTCGCTCTATATATGTAATTTCTAAGGTAAATACTCGCTCTAAATATGTAATTTCTAAGGTAATTACTCGCTCTAAAAATGTAATTTCTAAGATAATTACTCGCTCGAAATAGGTAATTTCTAAGGTAATTACTCGCTCTAAAAATGTAATTTCTAAGATAATTACACGCTCGAAAAAGATAATTTCTAAGGTAATTACTCGCTCTAAAAAAAAAACTCCCTCTTTAACCTCATGGAATCACACACTCCCTCATACAATCTGGATACTCACACACCCCCTCATACCCCGTCATGAGTACTCACACAGTCCCTCATACCCCCGTCAGGGTACTCACCACTCCCTCATCACCTCAGGGTTTACTCACACAGTCCCTATACACCGTCAGGATATCCACACCCCCTCTTTACCCCCGTATGGTTTACTCACACAGCCCCTCATACACCGTCATGAGTACTCACACAGTCCCTCATACACCGTCTGAGTTACTCACACAGTCCTCATACCCCGTCATGAGTACTCACACAGTCCCTCATACACCGTCATGGGTACTCACACACTCCCTCATACACCATCATGGATACTCACACACTCCCTCATACACCGTCATGAGTACTCACACAGTCCCTCATACACCGTCATGAGTACTCACACAGTCCCTCATACACCGTCATGGGTACTCACACACTCCCTCATACACCATCATGGATACTCACACACTCCTTCATACACCGTCATGAGTATCCACACACTCCCTCATAGACCGTCATGGGTACTCACACACTCCCTCATACACCGTCATGAGTATCCACACATTCCCTCATAAACGGTCATGGGTACTCACACACTCCCTCACAATCCATCATGGACACTCATGCTGCCTAACAACCCATCATCCGTACTCACACACTACCTCATGAACCATCACAGGTGTTCGCTCCACCTCATAGACTAATTCTTATCCACATACCAACAAAGGAAACCAAACCCTCACTTCAAGCTTATTCATATCCATAATTCACTCTCTCTCTCTCTCTCTCTCTCTCTCTCTCTCTCTCTCTCTCTCTCTACCTCACACACACACACACACACACAGAGCTGGCCCGCCCCTCTACACCCCGCCCACCTACACACCCTCAGACATAACACTGGTTGACTGACTCCATCCTCTCGCTGCCGGGTTTAAGTTCTAAGCGCTGGATCTCTGGTATTAGGCCACAATGGAGCTTTATTTAAGCCCCTCCCCCTTTGGTGGGAGTTCCGACATCCCTGGTGCTCCTAGGCCGCTCTGGGCGAAGGATGAAACCGACAGGAGGAACCCATTCACTGCGCTGACCTCGCCC
Organism: Panulirus ornatus; assembly: GCF_036320965.1. Lineage (NCBI taxonomy): Eukaryota > Metazoa > Arthropoda > Malacostraca > Decapoda > Palinuridae > Panulirus > Panulirus ornatus. Next base: position 49,259,965 of record NC_092234.1, on the reverse strand, counting down.
TGAAAGATTCAGTCGTACCCAGCGCCTCATCCACAATGTAAACACTGTCCTTCAAATTTTCAGTCGCTCTGGGCGCCCTTCAGGCCCCCAGGTACGTGTCGCCACACCGTATTATTCCTCCCTAACCTTATTATTCAGGGCTTCTATATATAGGTATACCTGGCTCATATAGACGTGTGAGGACGTGTCATGTGTGTACATGGTTGGAATATGCCCGAGGAGGACAGGACACTAAAGCTATGTAAGGGGCTATAGAGAAGGCCCAGCTATGTAAGGGGCTATAGAGAAGGCCCAGCTATATAAGGGGGTATAGAGAAGGCCCAGCTATGTAAGGGGATACAGAGAAGGTTCAGCTATGTAAGGGGCTACAGAGAAGGTCCAGCTATGTAAGGGGGTATAGAGAAGGCCCAGTTATGTAAGGGGATACAGAGAAGGTTCAGCTATGTAAGGGGGTATAGAGAAGGCCCAGCTATGTAAGGGGCTACAGAGAAGGCCCAGCTATGTAAGGGGGTATAGAGAAGGCCCAGCTATGTAAGGGGCTACAGAGAAGGCCCAGCTATGTAAGGGGGTATAGAGAAGGCCCAGTTATGTAAGGGGCTATAGAGAAGGCCCAGTGTTGAATTGCACCTTCATCATCACTAGTATTCATGTATGCAAATACATATCACAATTATGTACAACATGTGTGCTATACTCAACATTCAGGTTTGCTTCATAATATGTAAATAGAACCGCTCACTGACATGACCAAGTGACCCCCCCACAATCCCTGCAGGAGACAGTCACCCCTACAGTACTCACTACAGCTGCTCCACAGAAAACGGGATGCTCCTCTACACGACCCGAGTCAGCAGACACATATCGTTTTCTCTCGATCGTCTCTATGTCTTGTTCTGTATCCCTCTGTTTGCTGGCTTATTTCTTGATGTATTTTCTGTGTCTTTTGCTCGCACTATCTATTTGGTATTGCTTCAGCTGCAACTACTACAATATCTACTACTACTACTACTATACTACTACCACTACTACTACTGCTACTACTACTACTACTACTACTACTACTACTACTACCTACTACTACTACTACTACTACTATACTACTACCACTACTACTACTACTACTACTACCACTACTACTACTACTACTACTACTACTATTACTACTACACACATACAGACACAAATGCAGGAACATAAAGCTATACAACAGTAGAAAATGTTGAAGAGATAGGGGGGGGGGACCCTCGAGTGTAGAACTCCCTACCCAAGTACTACAGACACACACACACACACACACACACACATACGCAGAGAGAGAGAGAGAGAGAGAGAGAGAGAGAGAGAGAGAGAGAGAGAGAGAGAGAGAGAGAGAGAGAGAGAGAGAACCCTCAGCCCACGTTCATACTACGAGAGGGGAAAACTCTGCCCAGGATCGAACCCTGGGTACATGGGGTACGACACCCCACCCACCTACACACACACACACACACACACACACACACACACACACACACACACGTCCTACGGGTATGACTAATAATGTACGACACTTTATTGCTCTAGTGTTGAGCTCAGACGGTAAGGAAGGATCAAGTAATGAAAAAAAGAAAGAACAGAAAACCTCAGGATAAATTAGTCTTGTGGTCATTCGACATTTTTTGTACGAGAAGGGGAAGGAAGGAGGGGGGAGGGGGAAGGAAAAAGGAGGAGGGGGAAGGAAAAAGGAGGGAGGGGGTAGGAAAAAGGAGGGGGAAGAAAAAGGAGGGAGGGGGAAGGAAAAAGGAGGGAGGGGGGTAGGAAAAAGGAGGGAGGGGGTAGGAAGAAGGGGGTAGGGGAAGGTAAGGGGGTGAGGGGTGGTGGTTTGGTCCCCTGACATCCCCCCCCCTCACCCCCATCTCCCCCACCACAAGACTCACTGTGAAGGAAGGGTGTAAGAGTTGGTAGGAGGGGGGAAGGGGAGAAAAGGTGGGGGCGGGGGCGAGGCGGGGGAGGGGGGGAGGCGGGGGGGTGGGGGAAGGGGAGGAGGGATGCGGGGAGAGGGAGGGCGGGGTCGGTGTCTCCGGCGATGGGGGGGGGGGGGGGGGGAGGGGGAGGATGGGGGGGGGGTGGGTGGGTTGGGGTGGGTGGGGGTTTGTTCTCCCCTCGTTTTCTTTTTTTTTCTTTTTTTTTTTTTACCAGGAAGAAATACTGGCGTGGGAGGGGAGGGGAGGGAGGGGAGGGGGAGGGGGGGAGGGGAGGGAGAGGGGGGGAGGGGAGGGAGAGGGGGAGGGGGGGAGGGGGATGAAGTTGATGGATGGTCAGAGGAAAATGGGATGTGATGCTAAGCGACCAGAAAGTGGAGGGCGTGATGAAAAGTCAAAAGAAAACGGAGTGTGAAAAAACAAAAAAAATACCGTCAGAAACAAAGAGGATGTGATGGAGATTCAGAAGAAAATGGGGGTGCTTGAAATTCAGTAGAAAACGGGGTGTGATGGATATTTAAAAGAAAACAGTGTGATGGAAATTTAGAAGAAAACAGTGAGATGGAAATTCAGAAGATAATGGGGTGTGATGGAAATTCAGAAGAAAACGGGATGCGATGGAAATTCAGAAGGAAACGGGGTGAGATATAAATTCAGAGGAAAACGAGATGTGATGAAAATTCAGAAGAAAACGGGATGTGATGAAAATTTAGAAGAAAACGGGGTGTGATGAAAATTCAGAAGAAAACTGGGAGTGAGGGAAATTCTAAAGAAAACGGGGTGTGATGGAAACTCCAAAGATAAAACACGTCTCGATTGCTCAACACCCGGTACTATATATATATATATATATATATATATATATATATATATATATATATATATATATATATATATATATATATATATATATATATACAGAGAGAGAGAGAGAGAGAGAGAGAGAGAGAGAGAGAGAGAGAGAGAGAGAGAGAGAGAGAGAGAGAGAGAGAGAGAAAGAAGGCGAGAGGAACATGACAGGAGAAGTGGTGAAAGTGACATTCTACACGGCGAACATGACATTACAGAGGGCGAATATGAAGCGGCAGTGACATGAGCCACGTCTCGTGAGACCAGGAAGGTGAGCGAGAGACGAAGGTGAGTGGGTGGAACATGAGGGCCGACACGCATAGACAACTGATGTCAAAGGAAAATGATGAGGGACATCGGTGAAAATGAGCGGCGGGGGGGGGGGGGAATGAAGTAGAAGGATGAATGAAGATGATGGAAGAGAAAGTGAAGGGGGGGGATGCTGGGGGGAAAGATGGAAGAGTAACGGAGATAATGAAGGAAAATGGTTACCATGAAGTCAGATGAAGGCAAAGAAAACGGAACATGGGATTTCATAAAGAAGATGGGGAAGAGGCAAACAGTGAAAAATGGGTAGAGGTTGAAGGGACGTGTGTGTGTGTGTGTGTGTGTGTGTGTGTGTGTGTGTGTGTGTGTATGTATGTATCTATGTGTGTGTGTGTGTGTGTGTGTGACGGCAGCCGCTAGAGCGTCACACAGCCCTACTGCTGGAGCGTCACATCGTGCAATGCGTCACACTATGAGGTCACCCTCCTTCACGCGGGAAGCAGTGACACCTTCACCCAACCTGTTGTCAGGGGTGGTGTCAGCCCTCTGGCTGGGGTGGTGTCAGCCCTCTGTCTGGGGTGGTGTCAGCCTTCTGTCTGGGATGGTGTCAGCCCTCTGGCAGTGGTGGTGCCAGCCCTCTTTGGCTGGGGTGGTGTCAGCCCTCTGGCTGGGGTGGTGTCAGCCCTCTGTCTGGGGTGGTGTCAGCCTTCTGTCTGGGATGGTGTCAGCCCTCTGGCAGTGGTGGTGTCAGCCCTCTTTGGCTGGGGTGGTGTCAGCCCTCTGTCTGGGATGGTGTCAGCCTTCTGTCTGGGATGGTGTCAGCCCTCTGGCAGGGGTGGTGTCAGCCCTCTGGCAGGGGTGGTGTCAGCCTTCTGTCTGGGGTGGTGTCAGCCCTCTGTCTGGGGTGGTGTCAGTCCTTTGATGGGGATGGTGTCAGTCTTCTGACAACACCCTCTACTGTTAAGTTCAAGGTACTGTATTTAATACATCTATTTTACATACTAAGTTTCCCATATATATAAAGTTTGATATTTCGTGTGAATATCTACCATCGAAATCAAGAAATAATACATTCATTTCTCAAATTTAAATCCACTCATTTAAAAATCTATAAAATCCTTCCATTTCTCTTGTATTTTTAAGTCATAGTAATGTTCCTAGGACGCCAGCCAAACACTTGTTTACATCATTAATATAAATAATAACAATTCAAACACTTGTTTGTATCATTAATATAAACATTAACAATTTAATCCCAACTTTACGTAGGCATAAATTTCATACATGTACACATATCTAACGATATATATATAATGACATACACATTTTTAATGCTATATAAACAAATGCAGCTTAGCTGTGTAATATCGTGCGCATTCATCATTCCAAATTAGAAAAAAAAAATACAAATAAATTCGTTATTTCTTAAAAGAACGTTCACTTTCCCGCCCTGGCGGCGTCGCGCATGCGCGGCTACGTCACGCCTGCGCGCCCAGCTGACTTGACTGGCTGGCTTGGGAGGCAGTGAGCGAGGGTCGGTTGGCGTGATGACATGTCGCAAGATCTCGCTCTAAAAGTCTCGTGATTTCACGTGATAATGACCGAGATGGACGTCCGACCGACAGAGATATAAGATGGCTCTTTCTTCTCCTCCCAAGCGCGTGTCTACGGACGCCCCCAGCGTGAGGTGAGAAAGAGAGAGAGAGAGAAACAGACAAACACGATTATCTACCATATCTTTCCGTAGTATATATATATATATATATATATATATATATATATATATATATATATATATATATATATATATATATATGGGTGATTTGAATGCAAAAGTGAGTAATGTGGCAGTTGAGGGAATAATTGGTATGCATGGGGCGTTCAGTGTTGTAAATGGAAATGGTGAAGAGCTTGTAGATTTATGTGCTGAAAAAGGACTGATGATTGGGAATACCTGGTTTAAAAAGCGAGATATACATAAGTATACTTATGTAAGTAGGAGAGATGGCCAGAGAGCATTATTGGATTACGTGTTAATTGACAGGCGTGCGAAAGAGAGACTTTTGGATGTCAATGTGCTGAGAGGTGCAACTGGAGGGATGTCTGATCATTATCTTGTGGAGGCTAAGGTGAAGATTAGTATGGGTTTTCAGAAAAGAAGAGTTAATGTTGGGGTGAAGAAGGTGGTGAGAGTAAGTGAGCTTGGGAAGGAGACCTGTGTGAAGAAGTATCAGGAGAGACTGTGTACAGAATGGAAAAAGGTGAGAACAATGGAAGTAAGGGGAGTGGGGGAGGAATGGGATGTATTTAGGGAATCAGTGATGGATTGTGCAAAAGATGCTTGTGGCATGAGAAGAGTGGGAGGTGGGCTGTTTAGAAAGGGTAGTGAGTGGTGGGATGAAGAAGTAAGAGTATTAGTGAAAGAGAAGAGAGAGGCATTTGGACGATTTTTGCAGGGAAAAAATGCAATTGAGTGGGAGAAGTATAAAAGAAAGAGACAGGAGGTCAAGAGAAAGGTGCAAGAGGTGAAAAAAAGGGCAAATGAGAGTTGGGGTGAGAGACTATCAGTAAATTTTAGGGAGAATAAAAAGATGTTCTGGAAGGAGGTAAATAGGGTACGTAAGACAAGGGAGCAAATGGGAACTTCAGTGAAGGGCGTAAATGGGGAGGTGATAACAAGTAGTGGTGATGTGAGAAGGAGATGGAATGAGTATTTTGAAGGTTTGTTGAATGTGTCTAATGACAGAGTGGCAGATATAGGGTGTTTGGGTCGAGGTGGTGTGCAAAGTGAGAGGGTTAGGGAAAATGATTTGGTAAACAGAGAAGAGGTAGTAAAAGCTTTGCGGAAGATGAAAGCCGGCAAGGCAGCAGGTTTGGATGGTATTGCAGTGGAATTTATTAAAAAAGGGGGTGACTGTATTGTTGACTGGTTGGTAAGGTTATTTAATGTATGTATGACTCATGGTGAGGTGCCTGAGGATTGGCGGAATGCGTGCATAGTGCCATTGTACAAAGGCAAAGGGGATAAGAGTGAGTGCTCAAATTACAGAGGTATAAGTTTGTTGAGTATTCCTGGTAAATTATATGGGAGGGTATTGATTGAGAGGGTGAAAGCATGTACAGAGCATCAGATTGGGGAAGAGCAGTGTGGTTTCAGAAGTGGTAGAGGATGTGTGGATCAGGTGTTTGCTTTGAAGAATGTATGTGAGAAATACTTAGAAAAGCAAATGGATTTGTATGTAGCATTTATGGATCTGGAGAAGGCATATGATAGAGTTGATAGAGATGCTCTGTGGAAGGTATTAAGAATATATGGTGTGGGAGGCAAGTTGTTAGAAGCAGTGAAAAGTTTTTATCGAGGATGTAAGGCATGTGTACGTGTAGGAAGAGAGGAAAGTGATTGGTTCTCAGTGAATGTAGGTTTGCGGCAGGGGTGTGTGATGTCTCCATGGTTGTTTAATTTGTTTATGGATGGGGTTGTTGGGGAGGTAAATGCAAGAGTCTTGGAAAGAGGGGCAAGTATGAAGTCTGTTGGGGATGAGAGAGCTTGGGAAGTGAGTCAGTTGTTGTTCGCTGATGATACAGCGCTGGTGGCGGATTCATGTGAGAAACTGCAGAAGCTGGTGACGGAGTTTGGTAAAGTGTGTGGAAGAAGAAAGTTAAGAGTAAATGTGAATAAGAGCAAGGTTATTAGGTACAGTAGGGCTGAGGGTCAAGTCAATTGGGAGGTGAGTTTGAATGGTGAAAAACTGGAGGAAGTGAAGTGTTTTAGATATCTGGGAGTGGATCTGTCAGCGGATGGAACCATGGAAGCGGAAGTGGATCATAGGGTGGGGGAGGGGGCGAAAATTTTGGGAGCCTTGAAAAATGTGTGGAAGTCGAGAACATTATCCCGGAAAGCAAAAATGGGTATGTTTGAAGGAATAGTGGTTCCAACAATGTTGTATGGTTGCGAGGCGTGGGCTATGGATAGAGTTGTGCGCAGGAGGATGGATGTGCTGGAAATGAGATGTTTGAGGACAATGTGTGGTGTGAGGTGGTTTGATCGAGTAAGTAACGTAAGGGTAAGAGAGATGTGTGGAAATAAAAAGAGCGTGGTTGAGAGAGCAGAAGAGAGTGTTTTAAAATGGTTTGGGCACATGGAGAGAATGAGTGAGGAAAGATTGACCAAGAGGATATATGTGTCGGAGGTGGAGGGAACGAGGAGAAGAGGGAGACCAAATTGGAGGTGGAAAGATGGAGTGAAAAAGATTTTGTGTGATCGGGGCCTGAACATGCAGGAGGGTGAAAGGAGGGCAAGGAATAGAGTGAATTGGAGCGATGTGGTATACAGGGGTTGACGTGCTGTCAGTGGATTGAATCAAGGCATGTGAAGCGTCCGGGGTAAACCATGGAAAGCTGTGTAGGTATGTATATTTGTGTGTGTGGACGTGTGTATGTACATGTGTATGGGGGGGGTTGGGCCATTTCTTTCGTCTGTTTCCTTGCGCTACCTCGCAATACGCGGGAGACAGCGACAAAGTATAAAAAAAAAAAAAAAAAAAAAAAAAAAAAAAAATATATATATATATATATATATATATATATATATGACTGAGTCTACTACACTGCCCCATGGCGCTCCCACGATACACTGGGAAACACACAACATACCTCGAGCCTCCGCCGACGATCAGCTGATCCACCACATCAGCTGATCCACCACATCAGCTGATCCACCACATCAGCTGATGGATGTCAACACAGGACCACGTGGGCGGGTTTACGCCTGGCCTCACAGGGACCACAGTCAGGATTGGCTGGCTGGCTGGCTGGCTGATACGCAATCATAGTGACCTGGGGAAGGGGGATATATAAAGAAAACGGAAGGTCAGACTAGACCATCATGTGATTGACTAAAAAAAAATCATTTTTTTACGAATTTAAATAATAAATTTCATTATAATAATATTTTTTTGTTGTGGATTATTCGTTATCACTTCCCGTGTGTTATACAGCCATGTTCTATTACGAATAGATTAGAAAACGCGAAGTTATGAATACAACCGATCTTCTTCTTCAACGTATATACATTCACAATTCACAACATGGCCCAGGACCACGTCGTTTCAAACACCGTGCCAACACCACCTGTAGCGTGGCCATGGCTTCATCGCCTGACCAATACAGGAGGTGGTGTATTCTCTACACCTACATCGGCCTGTACTGGAAGAAATACAGCTGTTGGGGGGGGAGGGAGGTAATACAGTAGGGAGGGCCCCCCCCCTTGTGGGAGCACACTGGTGTGTGTGTGTGTGTGTGTGCGTGAGTGTGTGTGTGAGTGTGTGTGTGTGTGTGTGTGTGTGTGTGTGTGTGTGTGTGAGTGTGTGTGTGTGTGTGCGTGTGTGTGCGTGTATATAACCCAGGTGCAGGCTGGTCCGGGGCGACAGTTCGCGCCTGCGCGTCACGGACGCCCTGACCCTCCACCCTTCCCTCCGATCGGCGACCGACGGCGACAGCGTCCGTCACGCTCAAACACACGACGACACCCGGGTTCGGATCCCCGCGTGGTGGTGGTCCCTCCCTCCCTCCCTCCCACCCACACGTGTGTGTGTGTGTGTGTGTGTGTGTATATCCCAAACCCCCTCCCCCCCTTTTCCCCCTGATACGCCCCCCATAAACCTGGTTTAAGAGGCAACCATCGTTACCAAACCAGGTGGTTTATCAAACCACGGCGGAAACCCACTTCCATAGAAAACGGGATTCAGGTCTGTGACGCGGACGGAGATCTGTGACGCAGACGTGTGACGTGGACGGAGGTCTGTGACGCGGAGGAAGTCTGTGACGCACACGGAGGTCTGTGACGAGGGCTCGTCTGTGACGAAGACGGAGGTCTGTGACGCGGACAGAGGTCTGTGACGCGGACGGAGGTCTGTGACGCAGACGAGGTCTGTGACGAGGGCTCGTCTGCGACGCAGACGGAGGTCTGTGACGCAGACGAGGTCTGTGGGCGGTGAGCCATCCCCCCCCCCCCTGCAGAGAGGCAAAGTGATGCTGGAGGTGGGCGTGGTGGTGCTGATGGGCGTGGTGAGGGCGTGTGTCGAAGGTCATGGTCGGCTGGTGGATCCCCCCGCCCGCAGCACCATGTGGAGGCTTGGGTTCGATACCCCGGTCCACTACAACGACCACCAGCTCTACTGTGGAGGCTTCAAGGTGGGTAGTAGTAGTAGTGGTAGTAGTAGTAGTAGTGGTAGTAGTAGTAGTAGTAGTAGAAATAGTAGTAGTAGTAGTAGTGGAAGTAGTGGTAGTAGTAGTAGTGTTAGAAGAAGTAGGTGTAGTAGTAATAATACTAGTAGTAGCAGTAGTAGAGGAAGTAGCAGAAGGTGTCATGGGATGAGCGCATGGGACAACCATGGGGTTACGTGGGATTACAAAGGAGTACAGACGGGAGTACATGGGAGTACAGGCGGGAGTACAGACGGGAGTACATGGGAGTACAGGCGGGAGTACAGGGTAATATATATAGATGGAGACAGGACAGTACAGCAGAAGGCTCCTCCCCCACCCACCACTATAGATGGAGACAGGACAGTACAGCAGAAGGCTCCTCACCCCCCATCCACCACTATAGATGGAGACAGGACAGTACAGCAGAAGGCTCCTCCCCCACACCCACCACTATAGATGGAGACAGGACAGTACAGCAGAAGGCTCCTCCCCCACCACCCACCACTATAGATGGAGACAGGACAGTACAGCAGAAGGCTCCTCCCCCACCACCCACCACTATAGATGGAGACAGGACAGTACAGCAGAAGGCTCCTCACCCCCCACCCACCACTATAGATGGAGACAGGACAGTACAGCAGAAGGCTCCTCCCCCACACCCACCACTATAGATGGAGACAGGACAGTACAGCAGAAGGCTCCTCACCCCCCACCCACCACTATAGATGGAGACAGGACAGTACAGCAGAAGGCTCCTCCCCCCACCCACCACTATAGATGGAGACAGGACAGTACAGCAGAAGGCTCCTCCCCCCCACCCACCACTATAGATGGAGACAGGACAGTACAGCAGAAGGCTCCTCCCCCCATCCACCACTATAGATGGAGACAGGACAGTACAGCAGAAGGCTCCTCCCCCCACCCACCACTATAGATGGAGACAGGACAGTACAGCAGAAGGCTCCTCCCCCACCACCACTATAGATGGAGACAGGACAGTACAGCAGAAGGCTCCTCACCCACCCACCACTATAGATGGAGACAGGACAGTACAGCAGAAGGCTCCTCCCCCACCACCCACCACTATAGATGGAGACAGGACAGTACAGCAGAAGGCTCCTCCCCCACCACCCACCACTATAGATGGAGACAGGACAGTACAGCAGAAGGCTCCTCCCCCACCACCACTATAGATGGAGACAGGACAGTACAGCAGAAGGCTCCTCCCCCACCACCCACCACTATAGATGGAGACAGGACAGTACAGCAGAAGGCTCCTCCCCCACCACCACTATAGATGGAGACAGGACAGTACAGCAGAAGGCTCCTCCCCCACCACCACTATAGATGGAGACAGGACAGTACAGCAGAAGGCTCCTCCCCCACCACCCACCACTATAGATGGAGACAGGACAGTACAGCAGAAGGCTCCTCCCCCACCACCACTATAGATGGAGACAGGACAGTACAGCAGAAGGCTCCTCC
>NC_092234.1:49239196-49241696 GCF_036320965.1 Panulirus ornatus | reverse complement strand
GTTACCGTGTGAAAAAAAAAAAAAGGTGTGGGGGTTTTGTTAAAATGTTCCAAAGTGAGGGTGAAAAAATGGGGTTGTTAAACTGAGGTGAAAATGAGGGTTGGGAAACTGAGGTTGTAATGAGCCCTTGTAAACTGAGGTTGTAAACTGAGGGTTGTAAACTGAGCGTTGTAAACTGAGGGTTTTTAAACTGAGGGTTTTAAAATGAGGGTTGTAAACTGAGGGTTTAATGGGTGTAAACTGAGGGTTTAAACTGAGCGTGTAAATGAGGGTTGGAAACTGCGTTGTAAACTGAAAGGGTTGTAAACTGATGTTGTAAACTAGCGTTTTAAACTGAGGTTGTAAACTGAGGGGGGGTTTAACGCGTTGTAAATGGGGGTTGTAAACGGGGTTGTAAACTGAGCGTTTGTAAACTGAGGGTGTAAAACTGAGCGTTGTAAACTGAGGGTTGTAACCCGAGGGTTGTAAACTGACGTTGTAAACTGAGGTTGTAAACTGAGGTTGTAATGGGCGTTGTAAACTGAGGGTTGTAAAATGAGGTTGTAAACTGAGGGTTGTAAACTGAGGGTTTTTTTAAACTGAGGTTGGAAAGAGGGTTGTAAACTGAGCGTTGTAAACTGAGGGTTGTAACTGAGCGTTTTTTAAATGGGGTTGTAAACTGAGGGTTGTAACTGAGCGTTGTAAAACTGAGGGGTTTTAAAATGAGGTTGTAAAGAGTTGTTAACTGGGTGTAAACTAGGTTGTAAACGAGGTTGAAAAAAGAGGGTTGTAAATAAGGGTTGTAAACTGAGGTTGTAACTGAGGGTTGTAACGAGGGTTGTAAAATGGGCGTTTTAAAAATTGAGGGTTGTAAACTGAGGGTTGTACTGAGCGTTGTAAACGAGCGTGTAAACTGAGCGGGTTTTAAACTGGGGGTTGTAAACTGGGTTGTAAATGAGCGTTGTAAACTGAGGGGGTTTTAAACGGCTTTTTAAACGAAGGTTGTAAACTGAGGGGTTTTAAATGAGCGTTGTAAACTGAGCGTTGTAAACTGAGGGTTGTAAACTGAGGTTGTAAATGAGCGTTGTAAACTGAGGGTTGTAAACTGAGGGTTGTAAACTGAGCGTTGTAAACTGAGCGTTGTAAACTGAGCGTTGTAAACTGAGGGTTGTAAACTGAGGGTTGTAAACTGAGCGTTGTAAACTGAGGGTTGTAAACTGAGCGTTGTAAACTGAGCGTTGTAAACTGAGGGTTGTAAACTGGGGGTTGTAAACTGAGCGTTGTAAACTGAGCGTTGTAAACTGAGGGTTGTAAACTGAGCGTTGTAAACTGAGCGTTGTAAACTGAGGGTTGTAAACTGAGGGTTGTAAACTGGGGGTTGTAAACTGAGCGTTGTAAACTGAGGGTTGTAAACTGAGCGTTGTAAACTGAGGGTTGTAAACTGAGGGTTGTAAACTGGGGGTTGTAAACTGAGCGTTGTAAACTGAGGGTTGTAAACTGAGCGTTGTAAACTGAGGGTTGTAAACTGAGGGTTGTAAACTGAGGGTTGTAAACTGAGCGTTGTAAACTGAGGGTTGTAAACTGAGGGTTGTAAACTGGGGGTTGTAAACTGAGCGTTGTAAACTGAGGGTTGTAAACTGGGGGTTGTAAACTGAGCGTTGTAAACTGAGGGTTGTAAACTGAGGGTTGTAAACTGAGCGTTGTAAACTGAGCGTTGTAAACTGAGGGTTGTAAACTGAGCGTTGTAAACTGAGGGTTGTAAACTGAGGGTTGTAAACTGGGGGTTGTAAACTGAGCGTTGTAAACTGAGGGTTGTAAACTGAGCGTTGTAAACTGAGGGTTGTAAACTGAGGGTTGTAAACTGGGGGTTGTAAACTGAGCGTTGTAAACTGAGGGTTGTAAACTGGGGGTTGTAAACTGAGCGTTGTAAACTGAGGGTTGTAAACTGAGGGTTGTAAACTGAGGTTTGTAAACTGGGGGTTGTAAACTGAGCGTTGTAAACTGAGGGTTGTAAACTGGGGGCTGTAAACTGAGCGTTGTAAACTTAGGGTGGTAAAACTGAGGGTTGTAAACTGAGGGTTGTAAACTGAGGGTTGTAAACTGATGGTTGTAAGCTGAGGGTTGTAAACTGAGGGTTGTAAACTGATGGTTGTAAAACTGAGGGTTGTAAAACTGAGGGTTGTAAACTAAGGGTTGTAAACTGAGGGTTGTAAACTGAGGGTTGTAAACTGAGGGTTGTAAAACTGAGGGTTGTAAACTGAGGGTTGTAAAACTGAGGGTTGTAAACTGAGGGTTGTAAGCTGAGGGTTGTAAACTGAGAGTTGTAAACTGATGGTTGTAAAACTGAGGGTTGTAAAACTGAGGGTTGTAAACTAAGGGTTGTAAACTGAGGGTTGTAAACTGAGCGTTGTAAACTGAGGGTTGTAAACTGAGGGTTGTAAAACTGAGGGTTGTAAACTGAGGGTTGTAAAACTGAGGGTTGTAAACTGAGGGTTGTAAAACTGAGGGTTGTAAACTGAGG
>NC_092234.1:49184196-49234196 GCF_036320965.1 Panulirus ornatus | reverse complement strand
TGTGGCATGATGCGGGTGGTCAAGGCCAAGGGTCAGGAAAATGTGGAGGAAGGGGGGGGGGGGGGGGGGGGGGGGGGGGGGGGGGGGGGGGGGGGGGGGGGGGGGGGGGGTTTGAGGAGGAAGGGTTGTAGGGGGGGGGACATGGGAACAATGGACGTACCTATCTATATATATATATAATATATATATATATTATATAATATAATATAATATATTCCCTATGAGTCCACGGGAGAAATGAAACACGAAAATGGCCTCCTAGCTTCCGTCCTCTTCGTTGTATATTCAACCGGACTGTTATATTCCACTCTTGTGTCTCCCTGATGAAGTGTTTATGACACGAAAGTGCACTTGGGAACTTTTCGTGTTTCATTTTCTCCCCGTGGACTCATAGGAATATCTTGATCACGCCAAAAATTGTGATCCCTTTCAAAATATATATATATATAAATATATATAAATATATAAAATATATATATAATATAGTATATAAAAAATATATAGAATATAATATACATATATATAAATATTTTCACACCCCCATATTACCCCTTCAGCCACAGATGGCTACTATATAAACAGTGTCACGTGAGTGTGTACGTCTGGGATGGGTGGTGGTTGGGGGGGCGTTTCAAGATTGCGACGGGAGGGTCGTTAACCCGTTAATGAGGTCGTTTGATGCTTGTTGGGTCGTTTACGGCGTGTCTGTGTGGTGTGCGAGAGGTGGCTTCGACCTCCCATTCCCCATACGCACACCTCCCATTCCCCATACGACCTCCCATTCCCCATACGACCTCCCATTACCCATACGACCTCCCATTCCCCATACGACCTCCCATTACCCATACGACTTCCCATTCCCCATACGACCTTCCATTCCCCATACGACCTCCCATTACCCATACGACTTCCCATTCCCCATACGACCTCCCATTCCCCATACGAACCCTCCCATTCCCCATACGACCTCCCATTCCCCATACGACCTCCCATTCCCCATACGACCTCCCATTCCCCATACGACCTCCCATTACCCATACGACCTCCCATTCCCCATACGACCTCCCATTCCCCATACGACCTCCCATTCCCCATACGACCTCCCATTCCCCATACGACCTCCCATTACCCACACGACCTCCCATTCCCCATACGACCTCCCATTCCCCATACGAAAACTCCCATTCCCCATAACGACCTCCCATTACCCACACGACCTCCCATTCCCCATACGACCTCCCATTCCCCATAAAACGACCTCCCATTCCCCACACGACCTCCCATTCCCCATACGACCTCCCATTCCCCATACGACCTCCCATTCCCCATACGACCTCCCATTACCCATACGACCTCCCATTCCCCATACGACCTCCCATTACCCAACAACCTCCATTACCCATACGACCTCCCATTCCCCATACGACCTCCCATTACCCATGAACGACCTCCCATTCCCCATAAACGCCCTCCCATTACCCAAAGGACGACCTCCCATTACCCATACGACCTACCCATTACCCATACGACCGTCCCATTCCCCAATACGACCTCCCTTACCCATAACGATCCTCCCATACCATACGACCTCCCATAACCATACGACCTCCCATACCCAAACGCCTCCCATTACCCACACGACCTCCCATTACCCACACGACCTCCCATTCCCCATACGACCTCCCATTCCCCATACGCACACCTCAACATGAAGGTCTTCCTTTATGCAGACTACCGCACCATGACATGACAACATCCTGACACCACAGGGGCCCACATCCTGACACCACAGGGGCCCACATCCTGACACCACAGGGGCCCACATCCTGACACCACAGGGGCCCAACATCCTGACACCACAGGGGCCACATCCTGACACCACAGGCCCAACATCCTGACACCACAGGGGGCCCAACATCCTGACACCACAGGGCCCACATCCTGACACCACAGGTGGCCCACACCCTAGACAACCAGAAGGCCCAACATCCTGACACCACAGGGCCCCACATCCTGACACCACAGGGGGGCCTACCCCACATCCTGACAACACAAACGCAACACACAAAGGACATGTCCACAGAACACTGACTTGCGCCAGATTTGGACGAGGAGAAAACTAGGCCTTAACATATCTACTAACCAATCATTCGCTCCAGTCTAAACTACGCCTCACCTGTCTGGTCTTCCACCCTCTCCTAAAAAAGCCAACATATCAAAGTTGATGCCGCCATACTATTCTCTGCCAGGGTTAGTCCTGACTATCCTTTACATGATTTTCTTGTATCCAAGATGGATCATATGGTCCACTTCATTTTTATACTTGTTATTGCTGGCTTTCCCTGCAATGGATGGTATCTATTTTCATGCCATAGTTTGTTTTTGGGTGTACAATGTACTAATGAATTATTTGCATGTACAAATTGTACATTCTACAAATCTTTTATTTTATTAAATGAAATAGGGGATAGGGGAGAAAGAATACTTCCCACGTATTCTGCGTGTCGTAGAAGGGCGACTAAAAGGGAAGGGAGCGGGGGCTGGAAATCCCCCCTCTCGTTTTTCATTTTTTTTTTTCTCCAAAAGAAGGAACAGAAAAGGGGTCCAGGTGAGGAATTCCCCAAAGGCCCAGTCCTCTGTTCTTAAACGTTTACCTCGCTAATCGCGAAATGGCGAATAGTATAAAAAGAAAAAAATCAAAGTTACAAACTACACACAATATTTCCTGACCTCTTGTGTCACGGGAGGTCAAACGAGGTCACCTTCCCTGACCTCTTGTGTAACGGGAAGGCAAGCGAGGTCACCTTCCCTGATCTCTTGTGTTACGGGAGGTCAAGCGAGGTCATCTTCCTGACCTCTTGTGTTACGGGAAGGCAAGCGAGTCATCTTCCCTGACCCTTGTTTACGGGAAGGCAAGCCAAGGTTTTCTTCCCTGACCTCTTGTGTTAGGGGAAAGGGCAAGCGAGGTCATTTTCCCTGGCCTCTTGTGTTACGGGAAGGCAAGCGAGGTCATCCTCCCTGACCTCTTGTGTTACGGGAGGTCAAGCGAGGTCATCTTCCTGACCTCTGTGTTACGGAAGGGCAACGAGGTCATCTTCCCTGATCTTTTGGGGGTTACGGAGGTCAAGCGAGGTCATCTTTCCTGACCTCTTGTGTCACGGGAAGGCAAGCGAGGTCATCTTCCTGACCTCTTGTGTTACGGGAAGGCAAGCGAGGTCATCTTCGCTAACCTCTTGTGTTACGGGAAGGCAAGCGAGGTCATCTTCCCTGGCCTCTTGTGTTACGGGAGGTCAAGTGAGGTCATCTTCCCTAACCTCTTGTGTTATGGGAGGTCAAGCGAGGTCACCTTCCCTGACCTCTTGTGTTACGGGAGGTCAAGCGAGGTCACCTTCCCTGACCTCTTGTGTTGCGGGAAGGCAAGCGAGGTCACCTTCCCTGACCTCTTGTGTTACGGGAGGTCAAGCGAGGTGATCTTCCCAGGCCTCTTGTCTCAAGAGACGGTCAAACAAGGTTCATCTCCCCGACTTCTTGTGTCACGGGAGGTCAAGCGAGGTCATCTTCCCTAACCTTCTGTTCCGGGAGAGGTCAAAGCGAAGGTCATCACTGACTGCTTACCCACTCAACACCTTCACATGAAGGGAAGATCGTCCCAATACCGTCTCACTTCGGCACTCAGGTCTACACAGGCACCAGCACACGTACACAACCTCCCAACCCCACACAGAGACTCCCCGACCCATCTCCCACCCTCCAACCCCACACAGAGACCCCCGACCCACCTCCCACCCCCCAACCCCACACATAGACCCCCGACCCATCTCCCACCCTCTAACCCCACACATAGACCCCCGACCCACCTCCCGCCTCCCAACCCCACACATAGACCCCCGACCCACCTCCGCCTCCCCCCCCCAAAACATAGACCCCCCACCCACCTCCCGAACCCCCCCCCCCCCCACACATAGACCCCCGACCCTCCTCCCGAACCCCCCAACCCCAACCTACCACCCCAAACAACTCACTCGACCAACCTAACCTAACCTAACCTAACCTAACCAACACCAGAGGGGGAAATGGAAAACCTTACCCCCTTTCCCTCACACTTCAGCAACCTCCACTCCCAACTCCTCAACTCAAACCCCAAATCAATATAAGCGTAACATAATATAACATAACACACACACACACACACACACACACACACACCACAACACATGATGACCTCGGGTCCCATCTGGTGGACGTGGCTGACTTCCCGAGCGCTGCAGTAGGCTCATAAGGGCAGAAGGATCTCGTAAGGCCAGAAGGTATGGTAAGGTGTGTGTGTGTGTGTGTGTGTGTTATAGGTAACGGGGTCGTCACAGGTCATTAGCCGTCACGCACACACACACACACACACACACACACACACACACACACAGGAGCCAGTGACTAGCGATCACATGTTGTCAACCATGCAGTTATTTGGAAACTAATATCATGCTTTGAATAGCCTAATGCATCATGTTACCAAATTCCACACATGTAGCAATGGTTCGAATCCCACTGGCGTACGATACTGTATTTACTATGGAAGTGTACGTTGTATGCAATATATATTATATATATATATATTATAATTATATAATATATATATAAATATATATATATATATTATCCCTGGGATAGGGAGAAAGAATACTTCCCACGTAATTCCCTGCGTTCGTAGAAGGCGACTAAAGGGGAAGGGAGCGGGGGGTTTGGAAAATCCCCCCTCTCTTTTTTTTTTTTATTTTCCAAAAAAAGGGAACAAAAAGGGGTTTCCCCGGGTTTGAGGAAATTCCCAAAAAAATGGCCCACCTCGTTCTAACGCTAACCTCGCAAACCCGCGGGAAATGGTGAATAGTTTAAAAGAAGAAAAGAAAAAAAAAAAAAAAAATATATATAAATAAAATATATATATAATTTATAATATTTTATAAATATATATATATATATTTCTTTCATCTTTCATACATTCCCCCATTTCCCTTATTAGCGAGGTAGCGTTAAGAACAGAGGACTGGGCCTTTGAGGGAATATCCTCACTTGGCCCCCTTCTCTGTTCCTTCTTCTGTAACAATTCTTACACACACACACTGTAATTAACCAGAACAAGCTCCAATCACCTTACCTTCCTAACCCCACCTTCCCTCCACTTCCCACCTGACATACAACCATCTGAAACTACACTCCCTAGACAAGTACGAGTCACACTTTTACCACTTGGGTTTCGCACACCTCTCAAGTGTAGCTACACCAAGAGAAACACCCATTCGGCCCATCACAAGACACCCACACACCATCACCACCCCATCCTTCCCCTTCATGCCCAAGATGACATCTTGACCCACACCCCTGCCCTTCATATAACATGGGGTCTCGCCCGGTGGACGTGGCCGACTTCCTGTACGCTGCAGGGAACACTATAGAAGACTTCCCCCCCCACGGCATGACATCCACACACCACGCAACACTGAACGCGCCACTTTTTTTTTTAACAACTCCCTCACAACCGCTCTACAACACCGACCGACCACCTGCCTCACAACCCGGACTGGCCAACGCGATCACAACCTCCACCACAGAACAACACGACACACACACACACACACACACACACACACACACACACACACAATCGCCCACCCACAACACGGAGGGTGAGAAACGGAGGATGAACATCCCAGGTTGTAGAATGTTATTAATAACCTTATAACCGTCTTTCTTCCTCCCTCTCCCCCACAGCGGCAGTGGGTCCAGAACCGTGGGCGGTGTGGGGTGTGTGGTGACCCCTGGGACCTCCCACGCCCACGCCCACACGAAGCCGGGGGGACCTGGGGCACTGGGGTCATCTCCAGGGTGTACCGCGAGGGCCAGGTGAGTCTGTGTACCGTGTGATGCCAGGTGAGTCTGTGTACCGTGTGATGCCAGGTGAGTCTGTGTACCGTGTGATGCCAGGTGAGTCTGTGTACCGTGTGATGCCAGGTGAGTGTACCGTGTGAGCCAGTGTACCGTGTGAGCCTGTGTACCGTGTTAGCCTGTGTATCGTGTGAGCCTGTATACCGTGTGAGCCAGTGTACCGTGTGAGCCTGTGTACCGTGTGAGCCTGTGTACCGTGTGAGCCAGTGTACCGTGTGAGCCAGTGTACCGTGTGAGCCTGTGTACCGTGTGAGCCTGTGTACCGTGTGAGCCAGGCCAGGGACTAACCCTCTATAATTCTGAGCTGTGAGGTCATGGTACCAGACACCAGGTCACACCTGAGCGAGACACACCCACCATGAGGACCTATGACGTCTTCAATCCCCTCCCCTCAAGCCTACGTAACCATGACGTCACATGGTGATTCATGACGTCACGGGTGCGTGGTCCACCACGTCATGGCTATGTACAGTTCAATACGTCACGGTTGCCTGGGTCGGTCACGCCAGCCGGTAGTGAAGATCCTGGGTGAACTAACTCTCTCTCTCTCTCTCTCTCTCTCTCTCTCTCTCTCTCTCTCTCTCTCTCTCTCTCACTTATCCGTTCCGTCTTTCCAAATGATAAAGTAGATTCTCTTTTTTTCTCTCTCTCTCTAACGCCACCATCTCTCACTCTAACACGCCCTTACCCTCTAACACATCTCTAACATACCCTTACCCTCTAACACATCTCTAACATACCCTTGCCCTCTAACACATCTCTAACACGCCCTTACCCTCTAACACATCTCTAACATACCCTTGCCCTCTAACACATCTCTAACATGCCCTTGCCCTCTAACACATCTCTAACATTCCCTTGCCCTCTAACACATCTCTAACATTCCCTTGCCCTCTAACACATCTCTAACATGCCCTTACCCTCTATCACATCTCTAACACGCCCTTACCCTCTAACACATCTCTAACATACCCTTGCCCTCTAACACATCTCTAACACGCCCTTGCCCTCTAACACATCTCTAACATTCCCTTGCCCTCTAACATATCTCTAACACGCCCTTGCCCTCTAATACACCTCTAACATGGCCTTCTTCCCTCACTATGACCTCATCTTCGTCCACTCCAATCATGCACCTCCTACCCTGGCCACCAGCAAAGGCACACGTGTACGTACCCCCAGCTGGCACCCAGACCCCGTGTGTCGCATGGACGTAGCGTGTTCGCCAGCACCCAGACCCCGTGTGTCGCATGGACGACTGTGTTCGCCAGCACCCAGACCCCGTGTGTCGCATGGACGACTGTGTTCGCCAGCACCCAGACCCCGTGTGTCGCATGAACGACTGTGTTCGCCAGCACCCAGACCCCGTGTGTTGCATGGACGACTGTGTTCGCCAGCACCCAGACCCCGTGTGTCGCATGGACGACTGTGTTCGCCAGCACCCAGACCCCGTGTGTCGCATGAACGACTGTGTTCGCCAGCACCCAGACCCCGTGTGTCGCATGAACGTAGCGTGTTCTCCAGCACCCAGACCCCGTGTGTCGCATGGACGACTGTGTTCCCTGGCGCCCAGACCCCGTGTGTCGCATGAACGACTGTGTTCGCCAGCACCCAGACCCCGTGTGTCGCATGAACGACTGTGTTCACCAGCACCCAGACCCCGTGTGTTGCATGGACGACTGTGTTCACCAGCACCCAGACCCCGTGTGTCGCATGAACGACTGTGTTCGCCAGCACCCAGACCCCGTGTGTCGCATGAACGACTGTGTTCGCCAGCACCCAGACCCCGTGTGTCGCATGAACGTAGCGTGTTCTCCAGCACCCAGACCCCGTGTGTCGCATGGACGACTGTGTTCCCTGGCGCCCAGACCCCGTGTGTCGCATGAACGACTGTGTTCGCCAGCACCCAGACCCCGTGTGTCGCATGAACGTAGCGTGTTCGCCAGCACCCAGACCCCGTGTGTCGCATGAACGACTGTGTTCGCCAGCACCCAGACCCCGTGTGTCGCATGAACGTAGCGTGTTCGCCAGCACCCAGACCCCGTGTGTCGCATGAACGACAGTGTTCGCCAGCACCCAGACCCCGTGTGTCGCATGAACGACTGTGTTCGCCAGCACCCAGACCCCGTGTGTCGCATGAACGACTGTGTTCGCCAGCACCCAGACCCCGTGTGTCGCATGAACGACTGTGTTCGCCAGCACCCAGACCCCGTGTGTCGCATGGACGACTGTGTTCGCCAGCACCCAGACCCCGTGTGTCGCATGAACGACTGTGTTCACCAGCACCCAGACCCCGTGTGTCGCATGAACGACTGTGTTCGCCAGCACCCAGACCCCGTGTGTCTCATGAACGTAGCGTGTTCACCAGCACCCAGACCCCGTGTGTCGCATGAACGTAGCGTGTTCACCAGCACCCAGACCCCGTGTGTCGCATGAACGACTGTGTTCGCCAGCACCCAGACCCCGTGTGTCGCATGAACGACTGTGTTCACCAGCACCCAGACCCCGTGTGTCGCATGAACGACTGTGTTCGCCAGCACCCAGACCCCGTGTGTCGCATGAACGACTGTGTTCGCCAGCACCCAGACCCCGTGTGTCGCATGAACGACTGTGTTCGCCAGCACCCAGACCCCGTGTGTCGCATGAACGACTGTGTTCGCCAGCACCCAGACCCCGTGTGTCGCATGGACGAAACGTGTTCGCAGAATGGCGCCTGTGCTTGCTCGTCTATACCACACACGACAACACCATACACCGTTCTTGGACATTCGACTACGACTGTGACATTTATTTCCATGATGGTAAGGTCAATGAACAACACATTTGAGGTACCTAACTACTACCACTCCCCTCTCTCTCTCTCTCCCCTCCTTCCCCTCAGGTGATGGTAGCCACGGTGCACCTAACGACAAACCACTTGGGGTGGTTCGAGTTCCGCCTCTGCCCTAACAACGAGCCAGGGTCGTTCGTCCGCCAGAAATGTCTCAACAAACACGTGCTCAGTCTCGTCCACCAACCAGGTACCAGGTCAGTGTCTCTCATTACCAGGTACCAGGTCAGTCTCATGACCAGGTACCAGGTCAGTGTCTCTCATGACCAGGTACCAGGTCTGTGTCTCATTACCAGGTGTGTGTGTGTGTGTGTGTGTAGAGAGAGAGAGAGAGAGAGAGAGAGAGAGAGAGAGAGAGAGAGAGAGAGAGAGAGAGAGAGAGAGAGAGAGAACTCAGGAGACCCATCAATACCTGACACTCGTCTTGAGTGCCACTTATCACTGGGAGGTCCTCCTTGAGCGGCACACAAGGCTAACACACACACTCCCCACCCACCACCCTTCCGGAAATGGGCAAAAACCTCGAGTGCCACTTGACCCAACACCTCGCAGCGTGAGGTGCCACTTGAACCACCGCCCCAGCTGGCCCTAATCATAGCCCTGTCCACAGGTACTACCTGAAGCAGTCCCAGACGGGGCTCTTCCGCATCCCTCTCCAGCTGCCGCCTGGCCTGACCTGTAGCCAATGTGTCGTCCAGTGGCACTACACGACAGGTGAGTGTGTCGTCCGGTGTGGCACTACACGACAGGTGAGTGTGTCGTCCAGTGTGGCACTACACGACAGGTGAGTGTGTCGTCCAGTGTGGCACTACACGACAGGTGAGTGTGTCGTCCGGTGTGGCACTACATGACAGGTGAGTGTGTCGTCCAGTGTGGCACTACACGAGAAGTGTGTCGTCCAGTGTGGCACTACACGACAGGTGAGTGTGTCGTCCGGTGTGGCACTACATGACAGGTGAGTGTGTCGTCCAGTGTGGCACTACATGACAGGTGAGTGTGTCGTCCAGTGTGGCACTACACGACAGGTGAGTGTGTCGTCCGGTGTGGCACTACACGACAGGTGAGTGTGTCGTCCAGTGTGGCACTACACGACAGGTGAGTGTGTCGTCCAGTGTGGCACTACACGACAGGTGAGTGTGTCGTCCAGTGTGGCACTACACGACAGGTGAGTGTGTCGTCCAGTGTGGCACTACACGACAGGTGAGTGTGTCGTCCAGTGTGGCACTACACGACAGGTGAGTGTGTCGTCCAGTGTGGCACTACACGAGAGGTAAGTGTGTCGTCCAGTGTGGCACTACACGACAGGTGAGTGTGTCGTCCGGTGTGGCATTACATGACAGGTGAGTGTGTCGTCCAGTGTGGCACTACACGACAGGTGAGTGTGTCGTCCGGTGTGGCACTACACGACAGGTAGTGTCACAATGAGTATATCACTGAGGGCTTTAGGTTATCTGTATATAATAATAATAATAATAATAATAATAATAATAATAATAATAATAATAATAATAATAATAACAATAATAGTTTACTGAGTGATTATAACAGAGCTGAAGATCAAGGTGAGGGGTCAAGGTGAGGGTGGGTCAAGGTGAGGGGTGGAGGTGAGGGTGGGTCAAGGTGAGGGGTGGAGGTGAGGGGTGCAGGGTATACCCACACACTGGACGGACACACGACTGTGGTTGACCCATGTAACACAGTCAGAGTGGCAGAGGGATCACGGAGGAAATATCATGGTTTATATATACATCGGTGATCACCTGGTGGTGATGACATGACCACTGAGGGATGATGAATAGATGAGAGAGAGAGAGAGAGAGAGAGAGAGAGAGAGAGAGAGAGAGAGAGAGAGAGAGAGAGAGAGAGAGAGAGAGAGAGAGAGACATTGTTACTAAGACGCGCCTCCTCCTTCACTCTTGGTGCGGCGTTGACCACACCCCCGTCAGGCAACAACTGGGGTTTCTGCAAGGACGGCAGGAACCAGGCCGGCTGTGGTCCGCAGGAGGTCTTCCGCGGGTGCTCGGACATCGCCATCTTCGGGCGGGAAGACCCAGCCTACGACCAGTACCTCAACCTCACCGCCGACCCCGACCTCTCCATGTTCCTCCACCTGAAGGAGGGGGAGGTCGGCGACCCAACACGCGAGGAGGAGGAGGAGCATCATCATGGCCTCCGACGCGGCCATACGAACGGCTTCGTCGACCCCTTCGACCAGTCTGAGGGAGGGGACGTCAACGACCGCTTCGACCACATCCTCCACGCTGGGAGGGAGACGCTGGCTCGACCGCTCTCGACCAGACCTGCGGGGGAGCCCGCGATGACGACGACCCAACACCGCCACACCCATCCTGACACGACCTCGAGCCCTTCCATCACCTTATTCGACAGGCTCCACCTGAACGACCACCGGAGGGACAAGAACGACCTTCCCTCACCACACGACCACCCCCTCCTCAACCCCAGGCCTCCCTCTCCCACGACGACCTCTCCGTCAAGAAGGTCCTCCCCAAGACGCTCACCGCGACGGACGAGTTCACAACTCTGCGCATCGGCCGACGGAGGCACATACCCGCCCCCGTGACCTTCCTCACTCCTCCTACGAACACACACAGAGAACCCACACCTGTCGCCACCGACTCCCACGCCTCTGGGGTGACACCAAGCCCCCCAGCGCCCTCCTTCAACCTCCCAAGCCCTCCAGCGCCCTCCTTCAACCTCCCAAGCCCCTCAGCGCCCTCATTCAACCTCCCAAGCCCCCCAGCGCCCTCCCTCAGCCTTCCAAGTCCCCCAGCGCCCTCCCTCAGCCTCCCAAGCCCTCCAGCGCCCTCCTTCAACCTCCCAAGCCCCCCAGCGCCCTCCCTCAGCCTCCCAAGCCCCTCAGCGCCCTCCCTCAGCCTCCCAAGCCCCCCAGCGCCCTCCTTCAACCTCCCAAGCCCCCCAGCGCCCTCCCTCAGCCTCCCAAGCCCCCCAGCGCCCTCCCTCAGCCTTCCAAGTCCCTCAGCGCCCTCCCTCAGCCTCCCAAGCCCCTCAGCGCCCTCCTTCAACCTCCCAAGCCCCTCAGCGCCCTCCCTCAGCCTCCCAAGCCCCCCAGCGCCCTCCTTCAACCTCCCAAGCCCCCCAGCGCCCTCCCTCAGCCTCCCGACCTCCAACAAGGGCCGCGTCTCGACCGTCAAACCCAGGCGGACCCAGTCAGCGCCCCCACACCAGTCGCTTGACTTGGAACTGGTGCCCGAGGCTACGGCGAAGGTGGCGACGGGGCAAACCAGACCATCGGCAGGAGGAGGAGGAGGAGGAGGAGGGGGAAGCACACGGCGACAGCAGGAGGGCCAAGCGCTGCAGGTAATAGGGAGCCTGCCCGTCGTGCAGGGCGTGGTACCTCTGGCCATCCAGGTCCTCCAGAGCCAGCCATCTCCGGCGTCCAGCAGCGCCTCCGTCAGGACACTCCCCTTGTTACTAAAGGTACGTCAAGGAAGGTAGTTCGTTGAGTTACCACCCTAACAGCACCCCCCCCCTAGTCACCCCTCGTTTGAGCGTAGCACTGTCATCTCTCCCACGCCCTTCAAAACTACAGTCCCTTACGTAGCGTCGACCTTATGAGCACCGTTACTAAAGATGTAAATATATATATATATATATATATATATATATATATATATATATATATATATATATATATATATATATGTAAATCCCCCATCACTCCACCCATCACTCACTCTCTATATCCCATTCCCGTAATAAAGTTCAGAGGATCTCTTTATTTTGACGTGGTTACAATGTAAGGAAACTTACCTGTTCTCTACATCATTAGTAAAGGTTTCTAATCCTTTTTTTTTACCAGTTATAATCCATTCCTATAATCAGTCATCTTTCTTAAGGATTAGAAGATTAATCAGTTATCTTTCTTAAGGATTAAGGGGTGATTAATCAGTCATCTTTCTTAAGGATTAGGAGAGGATTAATCAGTCATCTATCCAAAGGATTAGAGGATTATTTGGGGGGGGGGGTTTCGTCTTAATGAGAAGGCTCCCATCATTATCCTGTGTCCTAATTCATCCTGTTGCTATAGCCATTTAGTCATTAATAACAAGACCACAATCACTCCTACAATCAATTAACGAACCTGATATCATAATTGGTCTAGCCATTCACTGTCGTACATCCGTCAACATACGACGACCAACCAACGTGTCTACGTCGCTGGTATGTCGTATGTGGAATATTTACCTCCTTCCATGTTGTGTCCCTCCCCCTCCTCACTTTATATTGTGTCCCCTCCCTCCCTCACTTCATACTGCGTCCCCTCCCTCCCTCACTTCATATTGTGTCCCCTCCCTTACTCCAGTCCCCTCATTTCATATTATGTCCCCCCTCACTTCATACCGTGTCTCCCCCCCTCACTCCATATCGTCTCCCGACCCCCCACCTCACCTCAGTGTCTCAACATGGGCGGGATTCACTCACAGGTGTGTGTGTGTGTGTGTGTCTGAGTGTGTGTGTGTGTGTGTATGTGTGTGTGTGTGTGTGTGTGTATGTGTGTGTGTGTATGTGTGTGTGTATGTGTGTGTGTGTGTGTGTGTGTGTTGTGTGGTGTGACCCGGTGCTAAATGTGACGTGTGGTCATGTTCCAGGCTTCCCGTCCTCGTCCTCCTCGTCCTCGTCCTCGTCCTCGTCCTCCCTCCTGCTGGTGCCCAGCCTGGCCTCCCTCACCTCAGCTCGGCTCTCACACATCATCCTCATCCTCGTCTGACATCGTGACGTCACCTGGGACGACGACGGCCGCCCCACAGCAGAGTTGACTTCATCTTGGCCCCACAGCAGAGTTGACTTCACCTTGGCCCCACAGCAGAGTTGACTTCATCTTGGCCCCACAGCAGAGTTGACTTCATCTTGGCCCCACAGCAGAGTTGACTTCATCTTGGCCCCACAGCAAGGTTGACTTCATCTTGGCCCCACAGCAGAGTTGACTTCATCTTAGCCCCACAGCAGGGTTGACTTCATCTTGGTCCCACAGCAGAGTTGACTTCATCTTGGCCCCACAGCAGAGTTGACTTCATCTTGGTCCCACAGCAGAGTTGACTTCATCTTGGCCCCACAGCAAGGTTGACTTCATCTTGGCCCCACAGCAGAGTTGACTTCATCTTAGCCCCACAGCAGAGTTGACTTCATCTTGGTCCCACAGCAGAGTTGACTTCATCTTGGCCCCACAGCAGAGTTGACTTCATCTTGGTCCCACAGCAGAGTTGACTTCATCTTGGCCCCACAGCAGAGTTGACTTCATCTTGGCCCCACAGCAGAGTTGACTTCATCTTGGCCCCACAGCAGAGTTGACTTCATCTTGGCCCCACAGCAGAGTTGACTTCATCTTGGCCCCACAGCAGAGTTGACTTCATCTTGGCACCACAGCAGAGTTGACTTCATCTTGGCCCCACAGCAGAGTTGACTTCATCTTGGTCCCACAACAGAGTTGACTTCATCTTGGTCCCACAGCAGAGTTGACTTCATCTTGGCCCCACAGCAGGGTTGACTTCATCTTGGTCCCACAGCAGAGTTGACTTCACCTTGGCCCCACAGCAGAGTTGACTTCACCTTGGCCCCACAGCAGAGGACTTCATCTTGGCCCCACAGCAGAGTTGACTTCATCTTGGTCGGTAGACTTCATCTTGGTCCCACAGCAGAGTTGACTTTACCTTGGTCCCACGGCTGGGCTGACT
Organism: Panulirus ornatus; assembly: GCF_036320965.1. Lineage (NCBI taxonomy): Eukaryota > Metazoa > Arthropoda > Malacostraca > Decapoda > Palinuridae > Panulirus > Panulirus ornatus. The sequence goes on along the minus strand of NC_092234.1, from coordinate 49,219,712 downwards.
TCATCTTGGTACCACGGCAGGGTTGACTTCATCTTGGTCCCACACCAGAAATGACTTCAACTTAGTCCCACGGCAGGGTTGACTTCATCTTGGCCCCACAGCAGAGTTGACTTCATCTTGGCCTCAAAGCAGGATTGTCCAGACCTTCAAAGTGACTGACGTGTCCAAATGACTTCAATTGATGATGTCACTGTGCCCTCCTGAAGAAGTAGTCATCAAAGTCATACTAAATGTGCCATCTTGACGTCCGGGTACGTGGCATCCTGGTCTTGCGTACAGGTGACGTCATCCTGGCATATAATTGACGTCATCCTGGTCGCTGATTGACGTCATCAAATCTCGCAGTGACGTCACCGCAGCGTACCAGGCATTCGCCAGTGACGACATCCCACGCTACACGTGACGTCACACAATGAACAATCAATGAAAAACGAAATGAGTGATGCCATCATTACGCACACTCGTAGAAAACGGAGGAGTGACGTCGACTTGGTAAACAGTCAAAGAAAATGGTCCGTACCACTATGATGACACAATCATAGAAAACGGATCCTTTAAAAAAAAAAAGAAGAGTACTTTCCAATTCTCGTCTGCTGTGTATATGTAGGATGCACATTGTGTGTGTACATGTACCATATGTAATGTACATTATCAGTGACCTATATTATCAACGTAGTGTTCGTGACTGTGAACTACCCTGTGTCCTGTTTCCACCACACGTCTCAGTGGACTGGGAACTAAGTATTCGGTATGTGTATGTGTTGTACTCTGTAACTCGTTGTTGTATGATACAAATGATATGAATACGTTGCTCTCTCAGGATCACTTCCTATCCTGTAATCATGTATTATGTATTTCATGTATTTCAGACCTCCCCTCCCCCCCACTGATGGGAGTGAGGGCAGGGGAAGGGGGGGGCTATTGGGTCCCTGGGCCCCCAATTGGGCCCACCCGTTCCCTACCCCAACCCCCTATGTCCATGTACTGTACCCACCCACTGTACGCTCGGTACTTCTATGTAAAAATCGACAATAAAAATGTCAAACCTAAAATACTATCCAAAAGACACCTCTTTTCTTTCTTTTTTTTACACAAAATGAATAAAATCTTTTGGTTGGTGTTCGTAATTCTCGGGTCATCATTAATTAACCATTTCTGTTTATCCAGATAATTCACTTATGACCCCTACGTTGCCTAAAACCAGACTTTAAATGTTCATTTATCATTTAACACATGAAGTGACTCTCAAAAAAAAAAAATTCTTTTAAGTATACTTTAACAATTCAACATCAGACTAGCTCAGACTCGAACCCAGGCCCTGTAGAATGTTATACGGGGGGTCAGTGAGAGGGATGCAATGTATTATGACCTGACCTGTTGTATGATCGTCTCCTGTGTCCATGTTATGGGTACCGCTGGACCATACCATGGTATCGCTGGACCATACCATGGTACTGCTGCTGGACCATACCATGGTAGCTGCTGGACCATATCATGGTATCGCTGGACCATACCATGGTACTGCTGCTGGACCATACCATGGTACTGCTGCTGGACCATACCATGGTACTGCTGCTGGACCATACCATGGTACTGCTGCTGGACCATACCATAGTACAGCTGGACCATACCATGGTACTGCTGCTGGACCATAACATGGTACTGCTGCTGGACCATACCATGGTACTGCTGCTGGACCATACCATGGTACTGCTGGACCATACCATGGTACTGCTGCTGGACCATAACATGGTACTGCTGCTGGACCATACCATGGTACTGCTGCTGGACCATACCATGGTACTGCTGCTGGACCATACCATGGTACCGCTGCTGGACCATACCATGGTATCGCTGGACCATACCATGGTACTGCTGCTGGACCATACCATGGTACCGCTGCTGGACCATATCATGGTATCGCTGGACCATACCATGGTACTGCTGCTGGACCATACCATGGTACTGCTGCTGGACCATACCATGGTACTGCTGCTGGACCATACCATGGTACTGCTGCTGGACCATACCATGGTACTGCTGCTGGACCATACCATGGTACTGCTGCTGGACCATACCATAGTACAGCTGGACCATACCATGGTACCGCTGGACCATACCATAGTACTGCTGGACCATACCATGGTACTGCTGCTGGACCATACCATGGTACCGCTGGACCATACCATGGTACTGCTGCTGGACCATACCATGGTACTGCTGCTGGACCAGACCATGGTACTGCTGCTGGACCATACCATGGTACCGCTGGACCATACCAAGGTACTGCTGGACCATATCATGGTACCGCTGGACCATACCATAGTACTGCTGGACCATACCATGGTACTGCTGCTGGACCATACCATGGTACCGCTGGACCATACCAAGGTACTGCTGGACCATATCATGGTACCGCTGGACCATACCATAGTACTGCTGGACCATACCATGGTACTGCTGCTGGACCAGACCATGGTACTGCTGCTGGACCATACCATGGTCCCCTCAACCCACGTAAATTACCATAGCCTAGAAAGAGGATATCCTAACATGTAATTTGCATACTCACACTAAAACCTTAGGAGAAAAATGAACACAAAAGTGGAGTGTGTTCAGGGCCCTGGGGGAAGGGGGAAGGGAGAATGGGGAAGGAAGGGGGAAGGGAGAATGGGGAAGGAAGGGGTGGAGAATGGGGAGGGAAGGGGGAAGGGAGAATGGGGAGGGAAGGGGTGGAGAATGGGGAGGGAAGGGGTGGAGAATGGGGAGGGAAGGGGGAAGGGAGAATGGGGAGGGAAGGGGTGGAGAATGGGGAGGGAAGGGGTGGAGAATGGGGAGGGAAGGGGTGGAGAATGGGGAGGGAAAGGGGTGAGGAGAAGGTATGGGAAGGGGTAAAGAAAAAGGCCCCTCACCCCCCTTCCCTTCTTCCCCTCCCCCACAACAAAGAAACCAGACATAAAACCAGACATAAAACCAGACATAAAACACCCACAGTAAACCCAGGCCAGTGAAGCACACAGTAGAACGCCCGGTAGTACAGCGGACATGGGGTTTCTATGCATCCTCACTACTCATCATCTGTGTGTGTGTGTGTGTGTGTGTGTGATTGTAGTGAATGTTCAAGTGATGGGGAAGGAAGGGGCGAGGGAGGGGGGCGGGGGGGACCTCACGAATGTTAAAATCCCCCCTCCCCTTCACTCCCCCCTCCCTCCCTACAGTACAACTAGGTAATCAACTACACACACACACACACACACACACACATACACACACACACACACACACACACACACACACACACACACACACATACACACACACACACACACAGAAAAAAGTATATAAGAGAGATGGGGGGGGGGGAAATTTGGCCTCTTCCAAAGTGAGTGTGGGGATAAAAGGGGTAGATGAGGGAGGGGAGGGAGGGAGGGAGTGAGGGAGGAAGGGTGGGAGGTAGGGAGGGAGTGAGGGAGGGAAGGGAGGGAGGAAGGGAGGGAGGGAGAAGGGTCTGTTAATGTGTGGGATCACTCCGCCGACACAGCATCCCACCGCAAAAAAAAAAAAATAAAGACGAAAGAACACGGAAGTTGTGCTGCGTCAGAGAGAGAGAGAGAGAGAGAGAGAGAGAGAGAGAGAGAGAGAGAGAGAGAGAGAGAGAGAGAGAGAAGGACGTGGGGTCTTCATCGGGAGGAGGACCAGACCCAGCAACGCGTCGAAAAACCCTTTCAGAAATGAACAGACCTTCAAGTTGGCCCCACTGTAAGAGGTATATATATATATATATATATATATATATATATATATATATATATATATATATATATATATATATATAATATATATATATTCCTATAAGCCAACTTATAAGAAAGCTATAATGTGAATCAGGAAGCCACTAATGAGAAAGGAGGTGAAAAAGAAACTAAAAACATAAAGAGAAATATGAGACATAGTAAGAGATAAAGATGAGAGAAAGGAAAGAGGTGAGAGGCAGGGGGAGGAGAAGATCACAAAGGATTGGAGGAAGGAGGGGTGTTAAACGACAGACGGGATGGAATGGGGGGAAAAATACAATGGTGAGATATAGGAGGGGGAACTGACGACCCACTGGAGATAATGTGAGTGGGGGGGGGGGTTCTGCAGTGGAGGTTCTGCAGTGGAGGTTCCAGAGTGGAGGTTCTGCAGTGGAGGTTCTAGAGTGGAGGTTCCAGGGTGGAGGTTCCATAGTGGAGGTCCCAGAGTGGAGGTTCCATAGTGGAGGTTCCAGGGTGGAGGTTCTACAGTGGAGGTTCTGAAGTGGAGATTCTACACTGATAATTCCAGAGTGGAGAACCGTGTGCGTGAGAGAGAGAGAGAGAGAGAGAGAGAGAGAGAGAGAGAGAGAGAGAGAGAGAGAGAGAGAGAGAGAGGGAGAGAGAGAGAATATGAGCTCTTCCTCTCTCTCTCTCCCTCAACTCAAGTCAAAAGACAGACATTCTGCTTCCTCAAAGATATGTAAATATGGCCTCTGTTCTTATACAGGTGGGGAGAAGGGGGAGGGGGAGGGGAGAGAGGAGGGGAGAGAGGAGGGAGGGGGTGTGGGGAGAGGAGGGAGGGGGGTGGGGGGGTTTGTTGTACGTTCTACCTACGGTGGGAGGGGAAGGTGGGTGGGGGAGGGAGGGGGAAGAGGAGGACTGGGCAGGGGAGAGAGAGATGATGTAGAGTGAGAGGAGGGAGTATGGGTGGGGGGGGGGTGGGGAGGTTATTCAAGGCCCCACCCACAGTACATTCATCTACTGGGGAGTGTGGGGGTGTGGGGGAGTGTTGGGGGTGTGGGGGTGTTGGGGGTGGGGTGGTGTCTTGCATAGGCCTTTTGTACCAGCGTTGTGTGTGTGTGTGTGTGTGTGTGTGTGTGTGTGTGTGTGTAAACATCGGTCGGGTGTGATGGGGTAACTTTAAACATTACGTAGACGCCATGTTAACCTCTCTCTCTCTCTCTCTCTCTCTCTCTCTCTCTCTCTCTCTCTCTCTCTCTCTCAGAGTCTGTGTGTGTGTGTGTGTGTGTGTGTGTGTGTGCAGACGCCATAACCACTTTCCCCTTCCCGGCAACACGTTCCCTGCTGTATGGGGGGAAGGGGAAGACGGAGGGAGGGGCTGTGCTGTGAGGGAGGGAGTGGGTGGGAAGGGCGGGGAGGGAGGGAGGGAGGGAGGGAGGTCATTACGAGGTCGTAGATATAACCTTGGAGGTGAAAGGGGGGAGGGGGGTTGGTGGGGGGGAAGGTAGTGTGGGAGAGAGAGAGAGAGAGAGAGAGAGAGAGGGAGAGAGGGGGTGGGAGGGCCCTACCTAGCTTCCCCTCGTTTACGCATCTTCCCCCCCCTCCCTGTCTCTGGGGGGGTGGCCTTCCTCCTCCCCCCCCATCACCACTGGAATATACACAGTTCCTCTCCCTAACTCTAGTGGGAGATAAAACTTTCCCCCCCGCCTCCACTACACACTAACCCCCCACCATCAAGTGGAGATCAACCACCCCCCAACCCCCCCTCCCTTCCCCACCACCACCCATTTCCTCCCTCCACCACCACCCCGTCCCTCCCTCCACTACAAGACCACCGCACACACACACACACACACAAAACCCCCTCCTCCCCTCCTCCTCCTCCCTCTCTCACCCTCCACCCCCCTCCCCCACCCCCACCACCTCGCGGGTCTCTGGGTCCCCACCCCCCATTCCCCATTCCCCCACCCATCACAGGAATTGGGTAAGATATGTCTCCATCACGAACACTCTCACAACCCCCCCCCCCCCACCACCACCACGGTTATGGCTTCGACGCTTTCTGAGAGAGAGAGAGAGAGACAGAGAGAGAGAGAGAGAGAGAGAGAGAGAGAGAGAGAGAGAGAGAGAGAGAGAGAGAGAGAGTCTTGTGTGTGCGCTCCACTGTGTATGTGTGTGTATGTGTGTGTGTGTGTGTGTATGTGTGTGTGTATGTGTGTGTGTGTGTGTGTGTGTGTGTGTGTGTGTATGTATGTGTGTATATGTGTGTGTGTGTGTGTGTGTGTGTGTGTGTGTGTATGTATGTGTGTATGTATGTGTGTATGTGTGTGTGTGTGTGTGTGTGTGTGTGTGTGTGTGTGTGTGTGTGTGTATGTGTGTGTGTGTCTATGTCTGTGTGTTCTGTGCATCATCATCGTACACAGACAAGGTGTGCCACAGACGCTGTTGACCAACATCCCAGAAAAACCCTTCTTGTTCCACGTCGGCTGGTCGTAGAAAACTACCTTGTTCGCTAGTTAGCTAACGAGCGAACTACCTGGTTTGCTGGTGAGGTAACACAGGAGGGGTGGGGTGGGGGGGGGGTGTTGAAGCCCCATCACACAGACCTTCACTACAAGGATACCACACTAATGTAGACTTTTGGGTAAACCATATTCAGTCTACTTTGGGGTAAACCATACTTAGTCTACCATGCGTTACGAAGAGGTCTGTGTGAGGGGTTTGTGTGAAGGGTCTGTGTGAGGGGTCTGTGTGGTCTGTGTGAGGGGTTTGTGTGAAGGGTCTGTGTGAGGGGTTTGTGTGAGGTGTTTGTGTGAGGGGTTTGTGTGAAGGGTCTGTGTGAGGGGTTTGTGTGAGGTGTTTGTGTGAAGGTCTGTTTGAGGGGTGTGTGTGAGGGGTCTGTGTGAGGGGTCTGTGTGAAGGGTCTGTGTGAAGGGTCTGTGTGAGGGGTTTGTGTGAGGTGTTTGTGTGAGGGGTCTGTGTGAGGGGTGTGTGTGTGAGGGTGTATGTGAGGGGTCTGTGTGAAGGTCTGTTTGAGGGTGTGTGTGAGGGTCGGTGTAAGGGGTCTGTACAGGTGAAGGGTCTGTATGAGGTGTTTGTGTGAGGGGTCTGTGTGAGGGGTCTGTGTGAGGGGGTCTGTGTGAGGGGGGTCTGTGTGAGGGGTGGCGTTGTTACGTGGACACAAGGTCAACCTGGGTCAATAATCCTCCTTGTTCCCATCCTCGACCCCAGGCGACTGACTGGAGGGGCTGGACTCGAACCCTGGACCCTCGTTGAACGCGCGTGTCGCGTTGCCAACCCCACTTCCACCACCCCACCCGTCAGTCAGCCTTTCGCGCTGGGGAGGCAAAATACACCCCCTTCCCCCTTACCCCTTCCCTTAACCCCTTTCCCCTCCCCCCTCACCCACTCACCCGCGTGCGCGTGCGCGCGTCCATATCGGCCAAAAGTCACCTCGGCTGAACCCGGAAACCAGGAGAGGGGGAGAGGTGAGGGGAAGAGGGGGAGAGGGGGGAGAAGGGGGTGAGGGGAAGAGGGGGAGAGGGGTGAGGGTGGGGTGAGAGGGGGAGAGGGGTGAGGAGGAGGGAGGGGGGGTGAGCAAGGGGGTCACCTTCCAGTGGATGAAAATGAATATGAACGTTCCATTACGGCGTGTTTCCCTGGGGGGGGGGGGGCGAGGTTGGGGGTGGGGGGGGTTGAGTGAGTGAGTGAGTGAGTCCGGGGGGGGCCCCACCACTACACACACACACACACTACACACAACACCACACACCATACACGCACGCCACGGTGGTCTGCTGGGGAAGTGGGGGAGTGGACACACACCACACACACAGTTCATGGGGGCTGAACAGTGCATGCCACATTATCACACACACACTCCCCACTCCCCAGCAGACCCCCGTGTGTGTGTGTGTGTGTGTGTGTGTGTGTGTGTGTGTGTGTCACTCCCCCACTCCCCAGCAGACCCGTGTGTGTGTGTGTGTTGTGTGTGTGTGTGTGTGTGTGGTGTGTGTTCACTCCCCCACTCCCCCAGCAGACCCCGTGTGTGTGTGTGTGTGTGTGTGTGTGTGTGTGTCACTCCCCCACTCCCCCAGCAGACCCCGTGTGTGTGTGTGTGTGTGTGTGTGTGTGTCACTCCCCCACTCCCCCAGCAGACCCCCGTGTGTGTGTGTGTGTGTGTGTGTGTGTGTGTGTGTGTGTGTGTCACTCCCCCACTCCCCCAGCAGACCCCGTGTGTGTGTGTGTGTGTGTGTGTGTGTGTCACTCCCCCACTCCCCCAGCAGACCCCGTGTGTGTGTGTTGTTGTGTGTGTTGGTGTGTGTTGTGTCACTCCCCCTCCCCGCAGACCCCTGTGTGTGTGTGTGTGTGTGTGTGTGTGTCACTCCCCCACTCCCCCAGCAGACCCCGTGTGTGTGTGTGTGTGTGTTGTGTCATCCCCCCTCCCCAGCAGACCCCGTGTGTAGTGTGTGTGTGTGTGTGTGTTGTGTGTGTGTGTGTTGTCACTCCCCCACTCCCGCAGACCCCGTGTGTGTGTGTGTGTGTGTGTGTTGTCATCCCCACCCCCGCAGACCCTGTGGTGGTGTATGTATGTGTGTGTGTGTGTGTGTGTGTGTGTGTTGTGTGTGTGTGTGTGTCGGGGTTACGAGTGAAGGACCCCCAGCTGGTGTATGATGAGGGGGTCTTGTCAAGGGTCTGTGTGTGTGGATGGATGGCCTGTGAGTGTGTTGGTGGCCTGTGAGTGGGTTGTGAGACCCTCAGACAGAGAGAGAGAGAGAGAGAGAGAGAGAGAGAGAGAGAGAGAGAGAGAGAGAGAGAGAGAGAGAGAGAGAGCATCCTCCTCCCCCACCCTCCCTTCACAACTTAATGAGTCAGGCTTTTACAGCCACGACAACGATTGCCTCTCTCTCTCTCTCTCTTCTCTCTCTCTCTCTCTCTCTTCTCTCTCTCTTCTCTCTCTCTCTCTCTCACGCGGGACTGTAAATATATATATATATATTCCACTGTGACTCGCGTCCTTCTAGGGACGGGTGGGTGTGTGGGTGGTTGGCTGTGTGACGCCCATTAGGGAAGAGCTCCTCCGGCTACGACTTGAGGAGGGAGGGGTGACTGGCGGGGAGAGAGAGAGAGAGAGAGAGAGAGAGAGAGAGAGAGAGAGAGAGAGAGAGAGAGAGAGAGAGAGAGATACAAGAGGACAATGACACACGCCTTCCACCAAAACGCTGCTGGAAATGGTGACGACTAAAAGGAAATGGGAGGAAAGGGGGGGCGTGGGAGACCTGTGGAAGAGGGAGGAGGACTGTGGATGGGTGGACCAAGCCACTGTGGAAGAGGGAGGAGGACTGTGGATGGGTGGACCAAGCCACTGTGGAAGATCCAGGCCATCCGGGAGGGAGCAACGCCACACCTGGAAACCTTCATAAAAACTTCCATCTCAAACTGGAAAGGTCAACAAAGGACTCTGGAGAGAATGATGAGGTACTGGAAGGTCGGCAAGGTCACGGACGGACCGGGGGTCAAGAAGAGTCCATACAATGACCTTTAACCTGGAAGGCCAGTGAGCCACTGGAAAGACAGAAGGTCCTGGAAAACCAGTGAGCCACTGGAAAGACATGGGTCCTGGAAAGCCAGCGAGCTACTGGAAAGACAGAGGGTCCTGGAAAGCCAGCGAGCCACTGGAAAGACAGAAGGTCCTGGAAAACCAGTGAGCCACTGGAACGAGTGGATACTGGAAGGCCAGCGAGCCACTGGAAAGACAGAAGGTCCTGGAAAACCAGTGAGCCACTGGAAAGACAGAGGGACCTAGAAAGCCAGCGAGCAGGGGAAGAAGGGGTCGGGAGCCAGCGGCCATGGAACGGTGGTACAGGGGCCAGCGACCCACTGGAATACCAGGAAATGGGGGAAAATGTCGGGCCCCAGCGACACCCATCCCTGGGAGTAAATTCGGAGGGTCGTCAGTATAGTGACGGTCCTGGAAACATACACTGGAAGGTCGAGACCCGGAACTGGAAGGAGAGGCAAGGTCACTGTGGTCCAGGATCATCACAATGATGATGATGATGATGATGATGATGATGTCATCTTCTTCACTAAACTCACCAGGCATGGGTCATAGTACACCGGGTCACAGTAAATTTTGGGGCACTGCACACTGGGTCACCAGGGAAATGGGTCACTTACCGGGTCACTAAAACTGGGTCACTAGTACACTGGGTCACCAGGATACTGGGTCCCAGGCATGGTCAACAGTGCATGGTCACTAGGCACTGGGGTCACCTAAACTGGTTTACAGGCCGGGTCCCAGGAATAGTCACCGGTCTGGGGTCACCAAAACATTAGTCATCAGTACAGGGCACTAGTACACTTTGGGTTTCAGTACACTGGGTCACCGTTACACTGGGTCAACGTGCCTGCGTCACCGGAACTGGGGCACCAGGGCACTGGGTCACCCGGATACTTGGTCACCCAATACATTGAGTCACATCACTGGGTCACTAGACACTAGGTTATCGTACCTGGTCACCAGTACACTGGGGCACCGTCCTGGTCCCGGGCACTGGGTCACCAGGACACTGGGTCACCAGGATACTTGGGTCACCAATACATTGAGTCTCGTTAAAAATGGGTCACTGTACATAGGGTTATCAGTACACGGGTCCAGTAAATGGGTCACCCGTAACTGGGTCCCAGGACAGGGTCCCAGGGTCTTGGGTCACCAATACATTGAGTCATCAGTACACTGGGTCACTAGTACACTAGGTTATCAGTACATGGGCACCGTACACGGGCACCATACACTGGGCACCCGGGAAATGGGTAACAGGACACTAGGTCACCAGGACACTGGGTCACCATAATGGGTCCCAGTTTCACGGGTACCAGGACATGGGTCAACAGGGCACTAGGCCCAGGACATGGGTCACCAGGACACTGGGAAAACCCCGTAACTGCTCACCAGGGAACTGGGTCACCAGGGAAATGCATCACCCGTACACGGTCACCAGTACACTGGGTCACCAGGACACTGGTCACCGGGCACTGCTCCCGGACCTGGGTCACCAGTACACTGCATCACCAGTACACTGGGCACCCGAACACTGGGGCCCAGTACCTCATCCAATCACTGGGTCACCCGGGCATGGGTCACAGTAAATTACCACCAGTCACGGGTCACCGGACACGGGTCCCAGTAAAATGCATACCAGTACATGGGTCCCCCCCGTACCTGGGTCACCCGTAAACTGATCACCGGCCTGCATCACCCAGTACACGGCACCGTACACTGCATCACCAGGACACTGCATCACCAGGACACTGCATCCCGGACATGGGGGGCACCAGGCACGGGTCACCAGACAAAAGACACCCGGACACCTGAATCACCAAACCCCCAAAACAACAACAACAAGAACGTGAAGTTCTAAAGCAGAAAGGGCGGCTTGCTTCCTGAACACCCCTTAAAGTTTCACATAACACGCGCCCGCTGGCGAGATAACCCGGAATTTTTTTTGCCCCCCCCCCCCCCCCCCCCCCCCCCCCCCCCCCCCCCCCCCCCTTTTCGGAAAGAGAACTCCAATTATTTTTAGAACTTTCCACACGAGCCTCTTCAAATTCCCCCCCCCCCCCCCTTGTAAGAAATGCCAGTATCAAATTTTTTTTTTTAGAACTTTCTGATAGCTACACAACAACACACCACAAATCTCTCTCTCTCTCTCTCTCTCTCTCTCCTCTTCCTTCTCTCTCTCTCTTCTCTTTACAGGTTCCTCGTCAGGACTTAATCATTTTTGAACTGGTTCCTTCTCCCCGGTTCGGCATGGGATTCGCCCGCGATTTGTGTGTTGATATAACAGCACTGTACCCTCACCCCCTCCCTCCCACCCCACCACTTCCCTCCCCCCTTTCCCCCCCCACAATTCCCCCTCCCCTCCCCATTCCCTCCGGCCCCACCCCAACTTCCCTCCTCCCTTTCCTACACCTCCTCCCCTCCCCCTCCATCACTTCCTCCCTCCCTCCCTCCCACACTTCCCCTCCACACCCTTCCCTCCCTCCCCCCCTCCCCCCCTTCCCCCCTTTCCCTCCTATCCCCCCCTTTCACTTCCCTCCTCCCCTCCCCCCCCCCCCTCCCACACTTCCCCCTCCCCCCCCCTCCCTCCTCCCCCTCCACGGCCAATCACTTTTCCCTGGTTTATTTAAAGTTTTTCCCTTTAAATTTTCATCTAATGGTTTCTAATTATTCCCGAATCAAACACAGAGGCCCGAGAGAGGCGGCGTGTGTGTGTGTGTGTGTGTGTGTGTGTGTTGGGACGGGAGGGAAAGGGGAGGGAGGAAGGGAGGAAAAGGTCGTCTTCGACGGGACGGGGCCGAGAGAGAGAGAGAGAGAGAGAGAGAGAGACACTCCCAGACGGAATGGTCAAGTGGAACGGTGGAAGCAGCGAGAGTCCTTCATCTTTCCCATTCTCCCTTGTAGCTTTCTCAAATGTCGCTCTCACCTCACCTCACCTAACCTCACTCCCACCTTAACCTACCTCACCTCACCTTACCTCACCTCACCTCACCCCCCCCTTGCCTCACCTACCTACATACCTCACTCACCTCACCTAACCTCACCTCACCTTACCTCACCTCACCTCACCTAACCTTACCTCACCTAACCTCACCTTGCCTCACCTTGCCTCACCTCACCTCACCTCACCTCACTTCACCTCACCTCACGTCACCTCACCTCACCTCACCTCACTTCACCTCACCTCACCTAACATCACCTCACCTCACCTCACCTCACCTCACCTAACCTCACCTCACCTCACGTCACCTCACCTAACCTAACCTCAACTTCGCATGACCCCCTGCAAGACCTAGGTATGTTAGGGGCCATATGGACCGAGGCCCTACGTAATTAATGCTACGAAAGCGCCCCCGGGGCCTCCGAGGCCCTACATAGCCCACGAGAGCGCCCCCCGGGGCCTCCGAGGCTCTACGTAGCCCACGAGAGAGCGCGCCCCCCGGGGCCTCCGAGGCCCTACGTAGCCCATGTAAGAGCGCGCGCCCCCCGGGGCCTCCGAGGCCCTACGTAGCCCATGAGAGAGAGCGCGCCCCCCGGGGCCTCCGAGGCTCTACGTAGCCCATGAGAGAGAGCGCCCCCCGGGGCCTCCGAGGCCCTACGTAGCCGGGGAGAGAGCGTCCCCGCCCCCCGGGCCTCCGAGGCCCTACGTAGCCCACGAGAGCGCGCCCCCCGGGGCCTCCGAGGCTCTACGTAACCCACGAGAGAGCGCGCCCCCCGGGGCCTCCGAGGCCCTACGTAGCCCACGAGAGAGCGCGCGCCCCCCGGGGCCTCCGAGGCTCTACGTAGCCCACGAGAGAGCGCGCGCCCCCCGGGGCCTCCGAGGCCCTACGTAGCCCAGAAGAGAGCGTCCCCGCCCCCCGGGGCCTCCGAGGCCCTACGTAGCCCAGGAGAGAGAGCGTCCCCGCCCCCCGGGGTCTTCCTGAGCGTGGTGAGACGTCACATCATCGTCTTGACGTCCTCCAATCACAGAGTCTCGGCGGGTCCCTCCTAATGATTTCGGCGGAGGGAAGGGAGGGAAGGAGGGGAGGGAGGGAGGGAGGGAGGGAGGGAGGGAGGGAGGGAGGGAGGGAGGGAAGGGAGAGAGGGAGGGAGGGAAGGGAGAGAGGGAGAGAGGCGTCTGCATAATTAATGCTATTACCGTGGTCGATCCATCACGCCTCATAGGCGAAGGCAAGCAATCAACTCGCCCGATGACGCACACACACACACACACACACACACACACACACACACACACACCACACACACACACACACACACACTCACACACACACACACACACACACACCACACATACACACACACACACACTCACACACACACACACACACACACACACATACATACACACACACACACACACACACACTCACACATACACACACACACACACACACACACACACACACACACACACCACACATACACACACACACACACACACACACACACACACTCACACACACACACACACACACTCACACACACTCACACACACACACACACACTCACACACACACACACACACACACACACACACACTCACACACACACACACACACACACACACACACACACACACACAGATCTCCTGAAGGAGGAAGGGAGCGGCCCAAGGGCCTTCCCTGAGGGAGTTCTTGATCGCCAGTGGCATCTGATGCATCCTAAACCCTCTCCCCTCCCTTCTCCCCTCCCCTCCCCCTCCCTCCCCTCCCCTCGGTGAGGGAAGATCGTCAGCTTCTGATAAAAGTTTCACCTCCCTCCCCCCTTCCCCCTTTCCCCCACCACCACCACCAGAGGACCTTACAAAGACCTCTCATCCTCGGAGCAAAGACCTCTCGTCCACTACTGCTTCCTCGTCTACAGACACTCTCCTCTCTCTCTCTCTCTCTCTCTCTCTCTCTCTCTCTCTCTCTCTCTCTCTCTCTCTCTCTTCAACCCACCTCTGCCAGCAGCCTGACTGACTGACTGACTGACTGGACAACCAGCGGAGACCTCGACCACGCCCGGTGTCTCCTACAGAAGATCCACAAGATCCAATTCAGAAAATACCCATCCTTCTCATGCAAGACTCCCCCCCCCCCCTGCCGTAGCATGTACGACACTACCGGACTCCCCCCCCCCCGCCGGCCGGCCTGCCTCACCTCACCCCTCACCTCACCCTTCACCAGACCTCACCTCACCTTACCTCACCTCACCTCACGTTCCCTCACCTCACCCCTCACCCCACCCTTCACCTCACACCTCACCTCACCTCACCCCTCACCTCACCTCACCCTTCACCTTACCTCACCTCACCTCACCCCTCACCCCACCTTTCACCTCACACCTCACCTCACCTCACCCCTCACCTCACCTCACCCTTCACCTTACCTCACCTCACCTCACCCCTCACCCCACCTTTCACCTCACACCTCACCTCACCTCACCCTTCACCTCACCTCACCTTACTCCTCACCACACACCTCACCTCACCTCACCCCTCACCTTACCCCTCACCCTCCACCACCAACCATCCTGCCCCTGGGAGAGGGGCAACCTCCCCTCTGTACAAATCCTGGTGCTCCGATTCCCATGGCCTCCTGTAGCGCCGCCGGACACCCACTTCGCCTACCTCCACGCGCTCAGGCTCCGTCGCCAGCATAGGGTAAGGGTAAGGGAGAGACAGAGAGACACGCAGGTTAAGGTAAGAAAAGGGGGAAAATGGGGTAAATGGGTAAGGATCTCTTGCCTTACAATATGTCAAGAGGACTATGGCAACTTGCTGTTTACAATATGGTCAAGGACGGTTGCCATGGCGACGCAAACACCTCACTTGACCTCGATACAGTGACCAGAGGGAACGTAATGTACGTACAAGGATGATGTAATACAGGAGGGAGATGAGGATGATGTAATACAGGAGGGAGATGAGGGTGATGTAATACAGGAGGGAGATGAGGATGATGTAATACAGGAGGGAGATGAGGGTGATGTAATACAGGAGGGAGATGAGAAGGACAAGATAAGAGTGAACTGAAGAAGATATAAGGTATTGCCCTGCACACACACACACACACACACACACACACACACACACACACACACACACACACACACGCCCGCGCGCGCGCCCGCGCACACATGGCAGCACTATAAACACCATGATGACAACAATGTCTGCCCGCGACCACCCACCAGCCTCCCTCCCTCCCTCCCTCCCTCCCTTCCTTCCCTCCCCCATCCAGCACACAACACGAGAGAACGGGAGATGTGTGTGTGTGTGTGTGTGTGTGTGTTGTAGGGGGAAGAGAGGGAGGGAGGTGGGGGGGTTACATGGGAGAGGGTGTTCTTCTCTCGCTCGTTATCAGTCTCTTTATTTTACTCTCTCTCTCTCTCTCTCTCTCTTCTCTCTCTCTCTCTCTCTCTCTCTCTCTCTCTCTCTCTCGGGGATAGCACTGTCTTCCCTCCAGCTGCCCGTCAGGGTATTAGATAACACGTGCGAAATGACAGGGAGGAGGTGGTCCCGGAGAGGGGTGGGGGTGGGAGATGAGGTGGGTGGGGGGGGGCGCAACGGTGTTCTGACTGGTGTGAGAGAGAGAGAGGGGAGGTTGGGCGTGGGGGGGGGTGGTAGGATGTGTGTGTGTGTGTGTGTGTGTGTGTGTGTGTGTGTGTGTGTGTGAGAGAGAGAGAGAGAGAGAGAGAGAGAGAGAGAGAGAGAGAGAGAGAGAGAGAGAGAGAGAGATAGTGAGACAGACAAAAGGAGAGAGAGAGAGAGAGAGAGAGAGAGAGAGAGAGAGAGAGAGAGAGAGAGAGAGAGAGAGAGAGTGAGACAGACAAAAGGAGAGAGAGAGAGAGAGAGAGAGAGAGAGAGAGAGAGAGAGAGAGAGAGAGAGAGAGAGAAGGGGGGGAGAGAGAGAGAGAGAGAGAGAGAGAGAGAGAGAGAGAGAGAGAGAGAGAGAGAGAGAGAGAGAGAATATGAATCTGGAAGCAACATTCCATCACTCCCTGACTCCGTCACACACACACACACACACACATTTCATCACTATATTTTCCCCCTCTTTTGTTTCCGTCATCAGCCACTGGGGGAGGTGTGGAGGGGGGGGGGGGCTGCTGGCACAGTCCTCCTGGTGAATGGTCCACAGCAGACCATTAAGGGGGGCTGGGGGGGGGGGGCGAGGGGGTCCGTGGCCTGTAAGGTCATTCTTACACGGCGGGTCACGACAGGTCAGGGAACTAGCGGGAGGAAGGTCCAGCCACCTTCATGACCGGGGGGGGGGGAGTGATGTGCTCTCTCTCTCTCTCTCTCTCTCTCTCTCTCTCTCTCTCTCTCTCTCTCTCTCTCTCTCTCTCCCCTTTTCTCTGTCTCACTCTCTCTCCCCTTTTCTCTGTCTCACTCTCTCTCTCTGTCCATCTGTCTCTCTCTCTCTCTCTTTCTCTCTCTCTCTCTCTCTCTCTCTCTCTCTCTCTCTCTCTCGAGTCAGGAGGGAGGAGAGACCAGCCAGGCACTAGAGGGGGGGGGGGGGGGCCATTCCTGCCTTGTCTTCTACTGTTTCAATCGTCTTAACTATCGCCTTTAAGAAGAGACCCCCCCTCCCCTCTCTCCCCCCTTCACTCGTCTGTTTCCTTGCGCTACCTCGCTAACGCGGGAGACGGCGGTTAAGTATAGTAAATAAGTAAATATATATATATATTTTTTTTTTTCATACAATTCGCCACTTCCCGTGTCAGCGAGGTAGCGTTAAGAGCAGAGGACTGAGCCTTTGAGGGAAATCCTCACTTGGCCCCTTTCCCTGTTCCTTCTTCTGGAAAATCTAAAACGAGAGGGGAGGATTTCCAGCCACCCGCTCCCTCCGCTTTTAGTCGCCTTCTACGACACGCAGGGAATACGTGGGAAGTATTCTTTCTCCTCTATCCCTTAGGATAATATATATACATATATATATATATATATATATATATATATATATATATATATATATATATATATATATATATATATAACCACCACGTCCAATGGGCGGGAGCGAAGGGAATGTTACGTGTTTGTCTTTTGTTTTCTTTCGAGAGCGTTGTGTTCAGGTGAGGCTCAGCAGGTGTCCAGTGTGTTCACCTGCCCAGGCGACACACTACGTACACCTGGCGGCTCCTGTGATGACCAGAGGCCCGCGCCCCCCCGCTGTATGGCACAGTCATAGGAAAGGATGGACGGCGTGCCCAGGAAAAAGTGTGACCCGTGCATGTCTGGGGAGTGCAGTTCCAAAATCTGCTCCGGCGGAGAGTGTGTGAGACTTGAGTTAGTGGGGAGGCAGGTGTGCGCTCAGGGGTTGTCCACTCCATATTGTGTGAATCTGCTGTGTTAATTTCGGGTTTCATGGATGGGGAGAGAGAGAGGAGAGAGAGAGAGAGAGAGAGAGAGAGAGAGAGAGATCGAGAGAGAGAGAGAGAGAGAGAGAGAATAGGTATGCGTGTGTGTGTGTGTACATGTCACACGTGATACCCAGGATGTTGGCCTATAAGTGGCAGATGTGTGTGTGTGTGTGTGTGTGTGTGTGTGTGTGTGTGTGTGTGTGTGTGTGTGTGTGGTTGACCGCTGGAGGTGAGGGAGGAGGTGTAGGCTGGTTTCATGGCCGTCAGGGATCAAATAAAGGCAACGCTAGTTTTCTCTAGTGATGATGCGGACATTATTTATATATATATATATATATATATATATATATATATATATATATATATATATATATATATATATATATATATAACAACAATATGCTTTGTATTAATACCTCTGCCATGTTTGATAAGAGACACGACTGAGCAATAATTCAATGCATTAATGACCTGCTGGATGTGATAACCTTTTAGCATTGTTCTGGTGAATCTAATGACCAGGATGTCTGAGGTGAACAGATGGTGGCATCACATTGTTGAACGTGACGAACACTCACTCTCTTGTTCAAAACGCAACACTAAGAATCTTCACCACATACACACTGACACACACACACACACACACACACACACACACATAGCCACAGACACACACACACACACACACACACACAGACATACAGACACACACACACACACACAGTGTAGCGTACTACCCATAATACTTATGCTGATAAATGGTTCTTTGCGTGGAACATTGTGTGGAAAAAAAAGACTTTCCAGGAAGATAATAAGATTTTCTTTAATCTTAGAGAGAGAGAGAGAGAGAGAGAGAGAGAGAGAGAGAGAGAGAGAGAGAGAGAGAGAGAGAGAGAGAGAGAGAGAGAGAGAGAGAAGGAGCCAGGCTGCTCTTCAAGAGGATACAAGGGACGCCAAACTGACGCGATCACAACACCGTCAGGAGGCCTTTTGCAAATCGTGTTTCCAGCGTCGGGGAAATAGAATTCCAGGGAAAACCATGATCAGCAGGAAATGGGAAAGTTCTCCAGCCAGAGAGAAAGAGACTGGGCGAGGGTGAGGGTGTGGGGGGGAGGGAGAATGTGTGTGTGGGGGAGGAGAGAAAGAGAGAGGAAGGGGAGGGAGGAGCTGGGAGCTTGTGTGTGTGGGGGACACACACACACACTCCAGACTACACCTCCTCCTTCCTCACCAAGTCTGGAGACCTTCCTGGTGGTGATAGTGCTGCTCTGAGACACACACACACACACACACACACACACACACACACACACACACACACACACACACACACACACACACACCCACACACACACCCACACACACACACAGAGGCGACTGCTGAGCCCAAACCCCCACGTTAGCGTAAGTTATGAGCACAACGTACGTATCTGGGTGTCGTGAGACGTTAAGGACAGCGACGCCCGTAGCGCGACACGCGGAGTTCTCTCTCTCTCCTCCGTCGCAGCCAACGAACCGACCTGTCGCTGGTCCTTCCCTCCCTCCTCCTCTCTTTCCTCCACCTCCTTCTTCTTCTTCCTCCTTCTTCTTCCTCCTCCTTCTTCTTCCTCCTCCTCCTTCTTCCTTCTCCTTCCTCCTCCTCCTCATCCTTCCTCCTCCTCCTCCTCCTCGGCTATGTCCCTCTTTCGAAAACATTTTACGTCCTCCTCCCCCGAAGGACGTTGGGCCCCCAACGCTCAGGACCCTCGCCGGCAACTTCTTCAGGGGTCACGTCGGTCCCCAGCTCCCTACCTCGGGCCTCGGCAAGTGACCAGGGAGAGAGAGAGAGAGAGAGAGAGAGAGAGAGAGAGAGAGAGAGAGAGAGAGAGAGAGAGAGAGGATCGTGGACCCAGAGGAGTAAGAAGAAAAATCCTGGAGGAGAGCCAGGGGCGTGGCCGGCGAAGGCCTGAGGTCAGAGAACCCGACGTCCAAGACCCCCAGCGGGAGGGAGAGGATGGGTGGCTTACCCCACACACACACACACACACACACACACACACACACACACACACACACTGCCCCTGCCCCGCCCCGCCCTGTGAACCCCCCCTGCTTCAGGTGGACTGCGAAGGGCCCGACCACGCCGCGAGGCACCTTCTGCACGAGAAGCCATTCATCCCTCGAGAACATATATCTACAGAGGTGTCCCTCCTCCCCTCGAGGCCACAAGGATGACACACACACACACACACACACACACACACACACACACACACACACACACACACACACACACACACACACATTTCCTTGACGCCTTGAAAGACGCCTCTCTCTTCATCCCCCATATCCTGGAGGAGGGGCTTCGGATCCTGACGTGGGGCGGCGGGAAAACTTAACACACTCACAAAACAACAGAACACCAGGGTTCGACCCCAGGACCTATTATCCTCCTCCTCCTCCTCTTCTTCTCCCCTCCCCCTCACCACACACACTCCCCAGAGCTCCTCCCCTCTCCCACCAGCACGCCCCTCCCAAGGGTCCTTCAACCACTCCACTACAACCCCTCCCCCAGAAAACCTTTCTCCCCGCCAACCAACAAAGAAGTATTTTCGTGGCTTTATCTACTGCCTCTCTCTCTCTCTCTCTCTCTCTCTCTCTCTCTCTCTCTCTCTCTCTCTCTCTCTCTCTCTCTCTTCATCTACCGTAGGAACCCCCCCCCCACCTTGGACTAGCATCCATCCATCCTTCCCTCCCCTTCCCTTTCCCCTCTCCCCCACCCTCTCTTACAGAGCCCCAGACCAGGGAACCACCTCCACCTCCTCCACCACCTCCACCACCTCCTGGTAAGACCAGGTGTGTGTGTGTGTGTGTGTGTGTGTGTGTGTGTGTGTGTGTGTGTGTGTGTCAGGGAGCGCAGGAGGAGGAGGAGGAGGAGGGGAAAGGTTCCTTCGTTACCACCGGCGTCACGTCACGCTGACGTCGCGCTGTTCCCCTCCTCCTCCTCCTCCTCCTCCTCCTCCTCCTCCTGCCTTCCCCTCGCGGGGACGTCTTCGTCAGCACTCCACCACCACACATGGACGGCCCTGACTCAGGCCTGCCTCCTGGTGGTGGAGGAGGCTCCCGGGGGCTCCTCCTCCACCGCATGACGCGAGGAGGAGGAGGAAGAAGGAGGATGAGGAGGAAGAGGAGGAAGAGGAGGAGGAGGAGGAGGAGGAAGAGGAGGAGGAAGAGGAGGAGGAGGAGGAAGAGGAGGAGGAAGAGGAGGAGGAAGAGGAGGAGGAGGGAGAAGAGGAGGAGGAAGGGTGTGGGTTGTCCGGTCATGAGCGGCGGGAGGGCGAGGGAGGTAGCGCACCCGGTGTCCTCCTCCTCCTCCTCCTCCTCCTCCCGCAGGCATGACCGTGGTCGCACGGGGTCGCACGGGGTCACACCCGACGATGCTCTCCACTCGCTCACCCCGCCTGGCACCGGGCGGGGGAAGGAGGAGGAGGAGGGGAAGGGGATCGAACCCTGTGTACGACACAGATGAGCATCGAATAACACACGTCGTGTGTGTGTGTGTATGTGTGTGTGTGTGTGTGTTCGTCTCCCTCCCCCCCCCCCCCCCCCCTCCCCCGACCACATGAACCCACCACGTGACAACTGCTCCAGGAACTGCTTTGGGCGTATTTTACGCAGCTGGATGTCAATACGCTCTGCTTCGGGGCGCATTTACGCAGCTGGGTGTCAATACGCTCCGCTTTTGGGCGTATTTTAGCAGCTGGGTGTCAATACGCTCCGCTTTTGGGCGCATTTACGCAGCTGGGTGTCAATACGCTCCGCTTTTGGGCGCATTTACGCAGCTGGGTGTCAATACGCTCCGCTTTTGGGCGTATTTTAGCAGCTGGGTGCCAATACGCTCTGCTTCGGGGCGCATTTACGCAGCTGGGTGTCAGTACGCCCTGCTTTGGGGCGTATTGACGCAGTTGGCAAGGCGTTTCGATTTATGATAATACTACGTACTACGGAGTTTTGTATACCTTGATGGCTTATCAGTAGACAAAAGTCGTGTGTAAGTCACCTGTTTGAGATGAGCTCGACGGTACGACCCATTGAGCACGACGGTACGACCACTTGAGCACGACCCACTGAGCACGAGGGTATGATCCATTGAGCACGACGGTACGACCAATTGGGTACGACCCCTTGAGCACGACGGTACGACCCATTGAGCACGACGGTACGACCCATTGAGCACGACGGTACGACCCCTTGAGCACGACGGTACGACCCATTGGGCACGACGGTACGACCCATTGAGCACGACGGTACGACCCATTGGGCACGACGGTACGACCCACTGGGCACAGAGAGATGGTAGAGAGAGCAGGCTGGGAGAGGGAGGGAAGGGGAGGGGAAGTGGGGAGGGAGGGAGAGTTGTGTAGTGAGAGGAGGCGGTGAGAGTACGACCAGGGAGAGAGAAGAACACATGAAGAACAATAATACACGAAAGAATAACAGGAAAGAACAGTAATTAACGTCCCATTCTGTTCATAGTGACTAATGCATACAGTATCATTGCTATTATCTACAACCATAATCATTATCGTCATTATCAACATGTATTACCATCTAATTCAAACATTACCAACATGTATTACCATCTAATTCAAACATTACCAACATGTATTACCATCTAATTCAAACATTATCAACATGTATTACCATCTAATTCAAACATTATCAACATGTATTACCATCTAATTCAAACATTATCAACATGTATTACAATCTAATTCAAACATTATCAACACGTATTACCATCTAATTCAAACATTATCAACATGTATTATCATCTAATTCAAACATTATCAACATGTATTACCATCTAATTCAAACATTACCAACATGTATTACCATCTAATTCAAACATTATCAACACGTATTAATATCTAATTCAAACATTATCATCATATATTCTAATTCAAAATCCGATCACAAGGGCACACAAAACCCATCTACTCCCGGCCAAAATGACTCATATACGAACATCAATATACATTCACTCTCCCAAGGTAAATACATGAGCGTTTATATATCCAATGTTTATATCAAATACATGAGCGTTTATATATCCAATGTTTATATCAAATACATGAGCGTTTATATATCCAATGTTTATATCAAATACATGAGCGTTTATATATCCAATGTTTATATCAAATACATGAGCGTTTATATATCCAATGTTTATCACGTTTATAAACTGTTGTAAGGCAGTACCTGGCAACTCGTCCCCCCCCCCGTCTCAGTGTTGCCACATGGAGGGCTTGTCAATATGACGGGGAATATGACTTGGACGGGGCGGGGCGGGGCGGGACGGGACGGGGCGGGACGGGGCGGGGCGAGGCGGGGCGGGGGGGTGTTCTGGTCCCTCTGTAACTCATCTGTTGACCCAGTCATCAGGGATTTCAATCCCGTTTTTAAGGATCGAACTGCGTCCAGCGTACGGTACGCGTGTGTTGCTCAGTGGCGCAATGAGGGGAACTCACGAGTGAGAGAGAGAGAGAGAGAGAGAGAGAGAGAGAGAGAGAGAGAGAGAGAGAGAGAGGAATTCGTAAATGAAGCAGTGAACTTACCTTTGAACGAGGCAGTGAGCGAACCGGCGTGTGAAGCAGTGAACCAACAACCCTTGAGTGAAGCCTCTATTTTTTTTCTTTTTAAGTCAGAGTGCGCGTGAGTGAAGCTTTGAGTGAGGCACGAGCCGACCGCTATCGAGTGAAGCAATGAGCGAGTCGAATGATGAAGCAGTGAACGAGTCGTATGATGAAGCAACGAACGAGTCGTATGATGAAGCAAAGAACGAGTCGTATGATGAAGCAATGAACGAGTCGTATGATGAAGCAACGAACGAGTCGTATGATGAAGCAATGAACGAGTCGTATGATGAAGCAATGAACGAGTCGTATGATGAAGCAATGAAGGAGTCGTATGATGAAGCAATGAACGAGTCGTATGATGAAGCAATGAACGAGTCGTATGATGAAGCAATGAACGAGTCGTATGATAAAGCAATGGAGCGAAGCTTTGACTGAAGCAATGCCTGACATTTGCTGCTGGTTCCCTTCCTTTATGCATTGGTACGACGACCCCTGAGCACGACGGTACGACCCCCTGAGCACGAACGGTACGACCCCTTGAGCACGACGGTACGACCCCTTGAGCACGACGGTACGACCCTTGAGCACGACGGTACAACCCCTTGAGCACGACGGTACGACCCTTGAGCACGATGGTACAACCCCTTGAACACACGACGGTACGACCCTTGAGCACGATGGTACAACCCCTTGAACACACGACGGTACGACCCTCGATCACGACGGTACGACCCTTGAGCACGACGGTACGACCCTTGAGCATGACAGTACAACCCTTGAACACACGACGGTATGGCCCTTTGAGCACACGACGGTACGACCCTTGACCACGACGGTACGACCCTAAGGGCATAACAACCCCGAGCTTCGAATTAGGACCACCATGTGAATTACGGTATCCGATCGCGTAATACGAAGACACACACACACAAACGTGGAGTCTATAGGGGAAGAGACGAATCAGATCGTATACACTTGATAGCAACAAAAGGAACTCCTGTTACCAACTGGCGAACACTTCGACCCCTGGCCACTGGCAGCGTCTGGCATCCTCCTCCTCCTCCCCCTCCACCCTTGCTCGCGTTCAAGAATGCGTTCAATTTCATGGTCCAAGAACTCCCGACTATTGCTTCGCTGTAGGACTCGTTCAACGCACACGAGAGCGAGAGTAAGGACGCCTTCATGGTCTCCCTCTCTCTCTCTCTCTCTCTCTCTGTGTTCATGGTATGAAGGATGAGGTACTTCAGTGGGTGAGAGAGAGAGAGAGAGAGAGAGAGAGAGAGAGAGAGAGGAGGGTTCAATCAAGGCTTCACTGAAGGGGTTCAGTAGAAAGGTTCACGTAAGGGTTCGTTCAATGTTCCATTCATGACGTCTGGGAAAGGGTCACTCATAAGGGGGGGGTCATCTAAATGGCTTCACTCACTGCTTCACTCACTGCTTCACTCAATGCTTCACGCACTGCTTCACTCACTGCTTCACACACCGCTTCACGCACTGCTTCACTCGCGAGTTGATGTAGAGGATTCATTCATAGCCTGACTCAAGAAACCCTCCCCCCCCAGACATATCCGAAGCTTCGTTCATCGCTTCACTCCAAGATCCGACCTCCAATTCTTTTTCAGATTTCTTCAAGCCTTTCCCTCTGCATTTCATCTCAAGAAGGGGAGGAGGACAACACCACCCCACGTGTTCCTCAGCAGTTCGTTCATTGCGCCACTTTAACTAATGACTTCTCCCGTGTGTGTGTGTGTGTGTGTGTGTGTGTGTGTGTGTGTGTGTGTGTGTGTGTGCGTGTGTGTGTGTGTGTGTGTGCGTGTGTGTGTGTTGTGTGAGCCTTGTGAGCGGTCTCCATCCTGGGGAATCGGATATGAATTTCGAGTTCGTGAGTAAAACAAGCGTTGGTCAGGCACGTGATCAGCCTTCCCCCCGCCCAGAGATATTTACGAGAGCTTCATATGGCAACACCGCCCGAACTCATCGGAGTTGCCACATGATGTTTTTAATGTGATTTTATTTTTTTCTATCTTCATTTAGCCACTACGTTGTATCTGTTCTCGGAAGATATCTATTTTGTCGACTCGTCATCTGGACATGTGAGAGTTATCTTTATCTGAAGGTAAGTGGGGAGGAGTAATGGAAGAAGAGAGATATTGATGAAAAACCTACTTTGTTATATTGGAAGAGGGAAGAGAATTACGGTGTAGCAAAGAAACAAAGGATATATGAATATATGATAGATAGATAGATAGATAGATAGATAGATAGATAGATAGATAGACGGATAGATAGACGGGATAGATAAGTAAACAGACAGACAGATGATAGACATATAGATATATTATGTAGACTGACAGATATAGATGATAGATAGATAGATACATAGATAGATAGATAGATAGATAGATAGATAGATAGACGGATAGATAAGTAAACAGACAGACAGATGACAGACAGATAGATAGATTATATAGACTAACAGATAGATATATAAATAGATATAGATAGATAGATAGATAGATATAGATAGATAGATAGATAGATAGATAGATAGATAGAGAGAGAGAGAGAGAGAGAGAGAGAGAGAGAGAGAGAGAGAGAGAGAGAGAGAGAGTCATACACCTGCGTGCCAATTCTATGCAAACCTCCCCAGCTCTCACTCTGGTCTCCTCCTCCTCCCCGCCTCCTCTCTCTCCCCTCGCTCATCTCCCCGCCTCCTCTCTCCCCTCGCTCATCTCCCCCCCGGTGAGGTACATACTGCTCCCCTCGTGCAGTCATCACCCCTCGCCGTGTGGTGGTGACGAGCCGCGGGCCTAGCCCAGCCTAGCCTAGCGGCTATGTGGGCCTAGTGTGAAGGGTTTAAAGGCCTAGTGTGACGGGTCTTTAAGGTCTAGTGTGACGGGTTTTAAGGTCTAGTGTGACGGGTTTTAAGGCCTAATGTGACAGATTCAGGTCTAGTGTGACGGGTTTAAGGCCTAGTGTGACAGATTCAGGTCTAGTGTGACGGGTTTAAGGTCTACTGTGACGGGTTTAAGGTGTAGTGTGACGGGTTTTAAGGCCTAGTGTGACGGTTTTTAAGGTCTAGTGTGACGGGTTTTAAGGCCTAGTGTGACGGGTTTTAAGGTCTAGTGTGACGGGTTTAAGGTCTGGTGTGACGGGTTTTAAGGCCTAGTGTGACGGTTTTTAAGGCCTTGTGTGACGGTTTTTAAGGTCTAGTGTGACGGTTTTTAAGGCCTAGTGTGACGGGTTTTAAGGTCTAGTGTGACGGTTTTTAAGGCCTAGTGTGACGGGTTTTAAGGTCTAGAGTGACGGGTTTAAGGCCTAGTGTGACGGGTTTAAGGCCTAGTGTGACAGATTCAGGTCTAGTGTGACGGGTTTAAGACCTAGTGTGACGGGTTTAAGGCCTAGTGTGACAGATTCAGGCCTAGTGTGACGGGTTTATGTAGCCGTGACCGATGTTTTCCCCCAGGATGAACGACTTGTATCTGAACCACAACAATATTTTCCAGAGGATGAACAAAGAGGATCATTTTTTTTCTTAGGACGAACAACCAATAACTCCCCACCACCACCTTCACCTTCCTAGGATTAATAACGAGAACCCCCCTTTTTTTTCCCCCAGGATGATCTATTGAAATTTTTTCTTTAAGCTGAACAATGATGGTGGGGAAATAATTTCTTTATTTCCCCCAGGACGAACGACCATCATACTATTTCCCCCAGGACGAACTACCATCATACTATTTCCCCCAGGACGAAAGAACAGACGATTCTTTTCTCTTCTTCTCCCAGGATGAACGGAGTTAGTACAGGAAAATAATGACAAAAAAAAAGAAAATTGTGATTTATTTTGAAGTAAATTATTAGGCGAGAATTTAGTCTGGTTTATTCTTGATTTATAATTTTGTTGTTGTTCATTAGAAGATTATTATGTTCTTATGATGATGAGAAGTGCTTAACTTGTCATAGGAAAATAAATTGCCTTAACAACTCTGTCTGTCTGTCTGTCTCTCTGTCTCTTTCTCACCTTGTCTGTCTGTCTGTCTGTCTCTTTCTCACCTTGTCTGTCTGTCTCTTTCTCACCTTGTCTGTCTGTCTGTCTGTCTCTTTCTCACCTTGTCTGTCTGTCTCTTTCTCACCTTGTCTGTCTGTCTGTCTGTCTCTTTCTCACCTTGTCTGTCTGTCTCTTTCTCACCTCGTCTCTCTCTATCTTTCTCTCTCTCTCTCTCTCTCTCTCTCTCTCTCTCTCTCTCTCTCTCTCTCTCTCTCTCTCCTAAACACGTTCGTGGGGGTGGGGGGTGGGGGGGTGTCCTGGGACCAGATGGTCAGAGTTAGTTGGTGGGGGGTGGTGGGGGGGGTAAGGATGGGGGGGGTAAGGATGGGGGGTGTGTGGTTAGCATGGTCCCTTTACCAGAACCCCCGAGTCTGGGGTAAACCCTCCCCCTACCCCCAAGGGAAGGGAGTTACCACCCACTCTACCACTCTCCCCAGAGATGGGGGAGTCACCACTCCCCCTCCACCATCCTCCCCAGAGAGAGGGAGTCACCACTCCCTTTCCACCACCCTCCCCAGAGAGAGAGTCAGTCACCACCCCCCTCCAACACCCTCCCCAGACAGAGGCAGTCACCACCCCTCCTCCACCACCCTCCCCAGAGAGAGGCAGTCACCATCCCTCTTCCACCACCCTCCCCAGAGAGAGGCAGTCCCCCCCCCCCCCCGAGATAGGAGACTAACAACCCATCAATCCCTGAGTCGTAATAAAACGTTATTAATGATGCTGGTTCGAGACGGATGGTCGTCTGCTACTTAGACTGAGAGACGTAATGAAATACAAGGCAAAATGGCTCTTAAGATACATTCTCCCTTGAAAAAGAAACGTGGCTTGGCATTATACTGCCTCCTTCCCTCCCTCCCTCCTTCCTTCCTTCCCTTCCCTGACTTTAAAGATCGAGGGAGGGTTCAGGGGGAGGGGTCGGGGAGGGGGGGGAGGAGGAGGAGAAGGGTGGGTGGGTGGTGGTGGAGAGAGAGAGAGAGAGAGAGAGAGAGAGAGAGAGAGAGAGAGAGAGAGAGAGTAAAGCATGGTCGAGTTTGCGTGTGTATTGTGTGTGTGTGTGTGTGTGTGTGGGGGGGAGGATAAAACACCTCTGTTTACAACTCTTGTGGGGGTCGTGACGGGGGGTGAGGGAGGGGGGGGTGAGGGAGGAGGGGGGTGAGGGGGGGGGTTGGTGGTAAACATGTGTGATACATGTTGACGTCTCTCGTGTGTGTGTGTGTGTGTGTGTGTGTTTGGGAGTCTCTCTCTCTCTCTCTCTCTCTCTCTCTCTCTCTCTCTCTCTCTCTCTCTCTCTCTCTCACTTAAACACGAACACATACAACACAAAGACAAACAAACACCCCTTCTACACACACACACACACACACACACACACACACACACACACAATCCATAAGCAAAGAGCGAGCCAGAATATATAAAGAAAACGTGGGGAGAGAGAGGGTTTGTGCAGAAAACGGGCAGAGAAATCGGCTGGAGGTTTGTATACAGCGAGTTTCGTATTACCGAAGTTTGGAATACACATTGTCATACACATTTACATTGCTGGGGGGGGGAGAAATACACCCTCCCCCCCCATCTCCAACCCCCAACACACACACACACACACACACGCGCGCGCGTGGGCAACATGTGTATGTTTCAAATCCGGTCTGACGAAGGGAATAGAAAACGGATGGCGTGTCCCTGCTGAGAGATGGGAAGATGAAAGGGATTTATGGAAGACTTTAGAAAAAATAAATAAAATAGAGGAGTGTCGCCAGATGCCTTTTTAAGTCCCGGGCAGTGGGAAGGGACACAGTGTATTGCGAAAACGAAAGAGGGGGAATAGAAAACGGGTGATGAGTGCGTGATAAAGGAGGGGACGTGAAGGGGGGGGAGGAGGGGAGGCGTTGGGATCATCAGAGAGGAGATGACACGTATCCTGTCCTCTCCGTAGATGATACAGGGGTAGATGGCACGTATCCTGTCCTCTCCGTACAGGATACAGGGGTAGATGGCATGTATCCTGTCCTCTCCGTAGAGGATGCAGAGGTAGATGGCACGTAACCTGTCCTCTCCGTACAGGGTACAGGGTAGATGACACGTATCCTGTCCTCTCCATAGAGGATACAGGGGTAGATGACACGTATCCTGTCCTCTCCGTAGAGGATACAGGGGTAGATGACACGTATCCTGTCCTCTCCGTAGAGGATACAGGGGTAGATGGCACGTATCCTGTCCTCTCCGTAGATGATACAGGGGTAGATGACACGTATCCTGTCCTCTCCGTACAGGATACAGGGGTAGATGACATGTATCCTGTCCTCTCCGTACAGGATACAGGGGTAGATGGCATGTATCCTGTCCTCTCCATAGAGGATACAGGGTAGATGACATGTATCCTTCCCCTGATATTTCGTCTACCAGACCCATCTACTCAACCCAAACACACAGCATGACACTCGTCATGTATACTACTGCGTGATCTACTAGTAACATCTACCGGTGGCATCTACTGGTAACATCTCCAGGTGACATCTACTGGTAACATCTACTGGTGTCTCTGTATGTTTTCCTCCATCTATCTATTGTCACCATTTACTTCTGAAGATGTGATGAAACACACGAAAGCGCTTGTGCACCACAAAAAAATTTTGCCTGCTTTGCTGAATTTCCCTTCGCGGTCTGCTTCGTGTGTGTGTGTGTGTATATATATATATATATATATATATATATATATATATATATATATATATATATATAGATCATAACACCTCCCTGACCCACCACCCCCTCTTCCATTCCCCTCTTCCCCCCTCAAACACTCTGGGAAAGGGAAGAGGGGAGGGAAGGTGGCCTACCCACCACCCTCCCCTCCTCTCCCCTCCCCCTCCCAAGACGCGTACGTGACACGTCCTGAAAACCACAGCCTCCAATACTTACCCCCCTCCTCCCCTTCCCCTCCCCCCTCCCCTCCCCATCCCCCCTCCCCTCCCCCTCCCCTCCATGACCTGATGTCTTTTACCAATGAAGTAAATTTCCTTCTTATTTCCCCCCCCGGGGGCAACAATGGCGGGGGCCCGGGGGGGGAGGGGGGGGTCTTGCTGGTGACGACGACGACGACGACGCGCGCTCCTCCCCTTCCTCCTCTCCCCTCACACAACTGATAATGGACAACAACAACAACAACAACAACAACAACAACAACACTTCCTCCTCTCTCCTCGGTTACAAAGTTCATTCCACGGTATTGACAGCATATGTCACCCCGCTATTTCCCACCCCTCCTTTCCCCTCCTCCCTTCCCCTCCTTTCCCCTCCCACCCTCTTCCTCCTCCTCCTCCCCTCCCCAACCACCTCCCCTCCCCCCACTCGGGGGGGGGGAAGAACCTACCTGGGGGTGTGACAACTTTCTTTTTTCCCCCACTCGTATTTTATATTCCCAGGGGGGGGGGGGGGGTGAAAAGGGGGGTTGGGGGGGATGGGAAGTCGAAAGGTTTAGGGGGGGTGAGGGGGGAGAGAACGCGTGAAGGGGTACTGTCTGTGTGTGTGGGGACTGTCCCGTGTTGGGGTACTTCTGTGTGTGTGGGTATGTCTGGGGTGTGCGTACTGTTTTTGTGTGTGGGACCCGTCTGCTGTTGGTACTATCTAGTGTGGGTTACTGTCTGTGTGTGGTCCCGTCGTTTTGTTGGGTACATCTGTGTGTTTTTTTCGGTTTTGGGGTTTTGTTTTGGGGAGTCTTTGTGTGGGTACTGTCTTGTGTGTGCGTACTGTCTGTGTGTGGGTACTGTCTGTGTGTTGGTTTCTATTTATGTGGTGCATACTGTCTGTGTGTGCGTACTGTCTGTGTGTGGGTACTGTCTGTGTGTTGGTACTATCTATGTGTGTGCGTACTGTCTGTGTGTGCGTACTGTCCGTGTGTGTGGGTCTATCTGTGTGTTGGTACTGTCTGTGTGTGTGTGGGTACTGTCTTTGTGTGGGTACTGTCTGTGTGTGTGGGTACTGTCTGTGTGTTGGGGACTGGGCAGGTGGGCACTGTCCGTTTTGGTGTTTTTCCTGTCTGTTTGTGGACTGACAACCCCCCCTGGACAATCCTAGGTGGGGGGAGGGGGGTTGGATCTGAAGCCTTGTATAGGGGGAAAGGAGGGAGGATAGAGAGGGGAAGGTGGTGGGGGGAGGGGAGGTATTGTGACCCCCCCAAGGCCCCCCCATGGAGGGAGGGGAAAGAAGGGACTTCCAGGGTCGGGTTCATGTACACTTCCCTACAATCGCCCTCAGTGAGGAGGGGAAGTGAGGGGTAAGGGGAGGGTACACCAACCCCTGCAAGTCTGCGCTACTTCCCGGAGCAGGAGGGGGAAAATGACGACCTGTGTGGGGGGAGGGGGGGCAAAGGCACTTGACTTTGAACGTGTTTCTGCCCTGACACAGACTCGTCCTTACGTGTGTAGAGCAAGGTGACACTTTTTATATATAATATATATTATAATATATAATTATATATATTATATATTTTATATTGACATTCTGGCCTAGATGTTGCTTGCTTCCTTTTGGAAAATATCCCGAAGGAAGTAAAAACAAGGGAGTTTAAATAAAAAAATGGATGTGGCCATATCCCCCTCTCTCTCTCTCTCTACAAAAAAAAAGGAAGGGGGGAGAGAGAAGAGAGAGAGAAGGAAAAGGGAGAGAGGGAAGAGGAGAGAGAGAGAGAGTGGGGCGTTCTCTCGCTGTGTTTTCTAAAATTTATTATGTGTAACCCTTTCAGCACCAGGGGGTTTTGGGGGGGGAGGGGGGGGTTTTAGGAAAACTTTTGGGGCCCATATATATCAATTTGTATTTAAAAATTATTACGCTTCCGTGGAGGGGGAAAATTATTACCTGACTATTATATATATATATATATTTAATATATATATATATATATATATTTATTTATATATATAAAATTTTTTTTTTTTTTTTCTTTTGTCGCTGTCTCCCGCGTTTTTCGAGGTAGCTGAGGAAACAGACGAAGAAATGGCCAACCCCCCCCCCCTAACAGTATATACATACTCCCCACACGCAAAAAATACATACCTACACAGCTTTTCCCTGGTTTACCCCCCAAAGCTTCACATGCCTTGATTCAATCCCTGACAGCACGTCAACCCCCTATACCCACGATCCCCAAATTTAATCTATTCCTTGCCCTCCTTTCACCCTCTGCATGTTCAGGGCCCCGATCACACAAATCTTTTTTTACTCCATCTTTCCACTCAAATTTTGGTTTTCCCACTTCTCCACGTTTTCCCCCACCTCCGACACATATATCCTCTTGGTAAATCTTTCTTCACCCCTTCTCTCCATGTGCCAAACCATTTTAAAAACCCTCTTCTGCTCTCTCAACCCGCTCTTTTTTTTTCCACACATCTCTCTTACCCTTACGTTACTTACTCGATCAAACCACCTCACCCCACACATTGTCCTCAAACTTCTATGTCCAGCACTTACTCGATCAAACCACCTCACATCCACACATTGTCCTCAAACATCTAATTTCCAGCACATCCATTCCTGCGCACAACTTATCCAAACCCACGCCTCGAACCATAAACATTGTTGGAACCACTAGTCCTTCAAACTCCCTTTTTGCTTTCCGAGATAATTTTTCTCGACTTCCACCCCATTCTTCAAGGCCCCCAAAAATTTTCCCCCCTCCCCCACCCTATGATCCACTTCCGTTTTCCTTTGGTTCCATCCGCTGCCCGATCCCATCCAGATATCTAAAACACTTTAACTTCCTCCAGTTTTTCTCCTTTCAAACTTACCTCCCGATGATTGGACCCTAAACCCTACTGTACCTAATAACCTTGCTCTTATTCACTTTACTTTAAAACATTCTTCTTTCACACACTTTACCAAACACAGTCACCAGCTTCTGCAGTTTCTCACATGAATCAGCCACCAGCGCTGTATCATCAGCGAAAAAAAAACTGACTCACTTTCCAAGCCTCTCATCCCCAACAGACTTCATACTTCCCCCTCTTTCCAAAATTTGCATTCCTCCCTAACAACCCCATCCATAAACAAATTAAACAGCCATGGAGTATATATATATATATATATATATATATATATAAAAATATATATATAATATAATATATATATATATATATATTATATATTTTCCTATGAGTCCACGGGGAAAAAAATGAAACATTTAATTTCCCCCAATGCAATTTCGTGTGATAATCACATCAATAAAGGGGGGACACAAGAGAGAAATATAACGTCAGTTGATATACATCGAAAAGACGAAGCTAGGACGCCTTTGGGAAACATACATATACTTTTACATATATATATATATAATATAATATATATATATATTATATATATATATATATATATATATATATATATATATATATATTCTTTTCTCTGGTATACGAACTGATATATTTGAACATATCTGGACCACTGTAACATCTCTTTCTTCCTCTTCTGTTGGGTAAGTCGATTCAAATCCTCGAACAAGATCGTATTGGGCAAGTGTACACACACTCATCACGTTTTCTACATCCATCCATCCATCCATTTTCTTCGCCACGTAGGTATACTACTAACCCCCACCCCCACCTCTCCCCTCCCACCCAACTACAGCCCATCTGTGCCATACACTCACTCTCTCTCTCTCTCCTCTCCTTTCCCACTCTCCCAGCCCATGAACCTCTCACAGGTACCGGAAACAGACGGGTCGTCGTAATCTCTCTCTCTCTCTCTCTCTCTCTCTCTCTCTCTCTCTCTCTCTCTCTCTCTCTCTCAGAGCCTCGTCCCCTGGGGTGGAGGGAAGGGGTAGAGGGTAGGGGAGGAGGAGGAGGAAGAGGAGAGGAGGAGGAAGAGGAGGAGGAGGAGGAGGAGGAGGAGGCTGGGTTCATCATCAACCACAGAGGCCCGACATCAGAACAATATATATATAATATATATATATATATATATATATATATATATATATATATATATATATATATATATATCAGGACATCAGCCATAACCGCTCTTGGGGCGATCCTCCCGCCTCGCACTATGGCATTCTCGACCATCTGTCCCCCCTCTCCCTAGGCCGGAAGGCCCACATCGCCCTTCCCGCTTTCAAAATAACCTCCCCTCCCCCTTCCTCTAACCCCCATTCCTCCCCCTCCCATTTCCCAGCCCCCTTCCCTAGGCCGGCCGCGCCTCGTTAGAAATCGACTTTGGGTGAGATTGACCCCAGACATGTTGATCCCCTTGTTGACGTCTCTGCTGTACACACACACACACACACACACACACACATACACACCGGGGTCTCAGAAACCGGCTCATAAAAGGTCCATTTTCATACGAGATTCGAACGGGATTCTCGCTCAGTCAGGAAGGGGGAGGGGGGGATCGTAACGATCCCCCGGTGTCAGGGGGATGTATGTGGTGTGTGTGGGGGGGCGGGCGGCTCGTCGTCCTCCCCCACCCCCCTCCATCCCCCCTCTCTCGACTCCGGGGGGGGGGGGGAGGTGGGATATTCTCGCCCTGGTAAGGAACTGGTGGTGGGAGAGAGAGAGAGAGAGAGAGAGAGAGAGAGAGAGAGAGAGAGAGAGAGAGAGAGAGAGAGGGAGGGGAGGGGAGAAGGAGGAGAAGATCCGTGGGGGTTGGGTGGGGTGGGCGTGGGGGGGTGGGGGTCATCCTCCTCCTGACCTGACCTGACCTGACCCCCCTCCTCCGTGTGCATAAGGCATACGGTTTGTCGTTAAGGTGTTATTGCCCCCTCGGGGCCTGGGGTGTGGGGTGTGGGGTGTGTGTGGGGTGTGTGTGTGGGGTGTGGGGAGATAAGAGAGGTGACGCTCCCGTAACCCGCTCCTCCATCCTTCTATATATTCCCTGCTCGATTTTCCTCCTCCTCTTTTCCCCCTCCTCCTCCTCTTTTCCTCCTCCCCCTCCCCCTTCTTCCTCCCCCTCCTTCTCTTCCTTCTCCTCCCCCATCTTCCTTTCTGGGTGTGCCCCTAAACACCCCCTATAACCCTTCACTTTCTGAGGTCAACCATATCCCCCCCATCTTAACCCCCCATTCAAACTCTATCCTCCCCCCACTCCCCCCCCCCCCCAATTCAATCTCATCCCCCTCACTCCCCCCCCTTCAATCTTATCCTCCCTCACTCTCCCCCCCCCCATTCAATCTACAA
>NC_092234.1:49174196-49179196 GCF_036320965.1 Panulirus ornatus | reverse complement strand
ATTTCGTTGAAAATAAAAAAATAAAAAAAAAATAAATATACATCAGAGTTACCGATATTGTATCTGTCAATGTATGATGGCCAAAGTGCACTCATCCAGCCGGTCAGGTACTACATGACATAGGCAAACCCTGGTCAGTCAGGGGTATGGAAATGAAAAAAAAGGGGGGGAGGGGATATGGGGGGAGGGGGTGTGAGGGGGGTGTCGGTGTCATACCCCCCATTCCATTCCCCCCCCCCTTCAAAAAATAAATATGACGTGCTCTCCAATAAGTATGTGGTGACGAAGTGGGGGGGACCACTCCACAGTTGCAACTCCTCCACATCCCCCACATCACCCCTCATATAGCGCAGTGAGTTGCCAAAATTGACAATTTAATGCAATTTGAAAAAGTAATAACAATTTACGTTTGGCCAACGGAAGGACCTCCCCCCCACCCCCCTTTACTCTACATCCCAGACCCCCCTCCCCCCCCACCCCTAACAATGTCAGGGGATTTTTATAATTGACAATTCGAATGATAATTTTCTCTCTACTTGATTTCAGCTCCCGTTTTCTATATATACATTGGTATATATATATATATATATATATATATATATATATATATATATATATATATATATATATATATATACGTAGTGTGTGTGTGTGTGTGTGTGTGTGTGTGTGTGTGTGTGTGTGTTTGGTAAGATCAGTGTGGTTTCAGAAGTGGTAGAGGATGTGTGGATCAGGTGTCTGCTTTGAAGAATGTATGTGAGAAATACTTAGAAAAACAAATGGATTTGTATGTAGCATTTATGGATCTGGAGAAGGCATATGTTAGAGTTGATAGAGATGCTCTGTGGAAGGTATTAAGAATATATGGTGTGGGAGGCAAGTTGCTAGAAGCAGTGAAAAGTTTTTATCGAGGATGTAAGGCATGTGTACGTGTAGGAAGAGAGGAAAGTGATTGGTTCTCAGTGAATGTAGGTTTGCGGCAGGGGTGTGTGATGTCTCCATGGTTGTTTAATTTGTTTATGGATGGGGTTGTTAGGGAGGTGAATGCAAGAGTCTTGGAAAGAGGGGTAAGTATGCAGTCTGTTGTGGATGAGAGAGCTTGGGAAGTGAGTCAGTTGTTGTTCGCTGATGATACAGCGCTGGTGGCTGATTCGGGTGAGAAACTGCAAAAGCTGGTGACTGAGTTTGGTAAAGAGTGTGAAAGAAGAAAGCTGAGAATAAATGTGAGTAGGAGCAAGGTTTTTAGGTTCAGTAGGGTTGAGGGACAAGTCAATTGGGAGGTAAATTTGAATGGAGAAAAAAATGGAGGAAGTGTTTTAGATATCTGGGAGTGGATTTGGCAGCAGATGGAACCATGGAAGCGGAAGTGAGCCACAGGGTGGGGGAGGGGGCAAAAGTTCTGGGAGCGTTGAAGAATGTGTGGAAATCGAGAACATTATCTCGGAAAGCAAAAATGGGTATGTTTGAAGGAATAGTGGTTCCAACAATGTTATATAGTTGCGAGGCTTGGGCTATAGATAGGGTTGTGCGCAGAAGGGTGGATGTGCTGGAAATGAGATGTTTGAGGACAATATGTGGTGTGAGGTGGTTTAATCGAGTAAGGAATGAAAGGGTAAGAGAGATGTGTGGTAATAAAAAGAGCGTGGTTGAGAGAGCAGAAGAGGGTGTTTTGAAATGGTTTGGGCACATAGAGAGAATGAGTGAGGAAAGATTGACAAAGAGGATATATGTGTCGGAGGTGGAGGGAACGAGGAGAAGTGGGAGACCAAACTGGAGGCGGAAGGATGGCGTGAAAAAGATTTTGAGCGATCGGGGCCTGAACATGCAGGAGGGTGAAAGGCGTGCAAGGAATAGAGTGAATTGGAATGATGTGATATACCGGGGTCGACGTGCTATCAGTGGACTGAATCGGGGCATATGATGCGTCTGGGGTAAAGCATGGAGTTTCGGGGGTCTAAAACAGTTCACTTCCTCCAGTTTTTCTCCATTCAATCTTACCTCCCAATTGACTTGTCCCTCAACCCTACTGTACCTAATAACCTTGCTCTTATTCACATCTACTCTCAGCTTTCTTCTTTCACACACTTTTCCAAACTCAGTCACCAGCTTCTGCAGTTTCTCACCCGAATCATCCACCAGCGCTGTATCATCAGCAAACAACATTAAATATGAGTTTAACAAATACACTCCGGAGAACCTAAGAGATACATCGACGGCTCGTGGTGGGAAAACCAGGGTTCGAATCCCACACCCAACCATCCCACACACAACCTACCTTTCATTCATTCCATCTTATATATATATATATATATATATATATATATATATATATATATATATATATATATATATATATATATATATATATATATATTTCTCTCTTTCTTTCTTTCTATCATTGACTTGTTGAAGGCAGTGATTTCGGACTGGCAGTGAATCAGGTTTATCACGTCGTAACTTAAGCTTACGAGCAGGTCAAATAATGACACCCCCCCCCTCCCCCCCTACCCACACCCTCCCCTCCCCCCCCCCCACACACACACATACACACGCACACACACACGCACACAAAGCGTAACAGATGCTTTGGCCAAAGAGATTACAAATAGATTTCCCTGATTGGAGAGGCTGATATATGGCGTGTACACACACACACACACACACACACACACACACACACACACAAATAAATAATAACTATAGCCATCAAGGACAATAAATAAATCAATAAGAAAGACATAGTCTCTATCTATCCCCATCTATCGCCTCGCTCGGTATAAACGAAAAATATAAGCTCTATCTATCGACATCTATCGGTTGGTCCGGCCCAATATATATATATATATATTCCTACGAGCCCTTGGGGAAAATGAAACACGATAAGTTCCCAAGTGCACTTTCGTGTAATAATCACATCATCAGGGGAGACACAAGAGAGAAATATAACAGTCAGTTGATATACATCGAAGAGACGAAGCTAGGACGCCATTTGGTATATATATATATATATATATATATATATATATATATATATATATATATATATATATATATATATATATACATACGTAAGAATGATTAACACGTACAATTACTCCTCCTGCGTTTTAATTACCCAGTTAATGACCCTAGATACAAACTCAGTCTTCTCTTTACTCTGTACTCAACCCCCCCCCCCCCCTCATTAGCCCCACCCAGGAGCCTCTGTCACTAATTAATAAATCAATTAATGAATAATTATCTGTCCTGATTACTTTAAGAGTTAATTACATTTGCTAATTATATGCAAAATGTTGCTTGATGACGTCGAAGTGTCCTGGCTAAATGCATAATTAAAAAGATCTGGATAAACTGAGTGTGTGTTGTAACGCACTCTTATACCACAATTTTGTCTTGTGATTATTATATAGGCATCTGGAGACGCACTCTAACGTGGCAGTGAGTGCTTCCGAACGCACCCCTGTCACGCACTTCACCATGTGGTATTTCTAACCGTCAACGCACTCCACCAGGATAGTAAATGGATGGGTTGGAACTCACCCTACTACCGCACTCTATCGTGGGGGGTTTATTGGTGCAAACGTAAACGCACTCTTGCAGACTGGGAATGAGTGTGTGGGAGTGCATCCTTATCATGGGAGACCCTCTACTGCCAACGCACTCCTCCAGCCTGGCATTGAGAGCGTTAGAACGCACCCTTATCATGGGAGATCCACGAATGCCAACGCACTCTTCCAGCCTGGCAACGAGTGCATTGGAACGCACCCTCTCCAGCCTCAAAACGAGTGCGATGGAACGCACCCTTATCATAGGAGATCAACAGACGTGAACGCACTCCTCCAGCCTGGCAACGAGTGCGTTGGAACGCACCCTTATCATGGGAGATCAACAGACGCAAACACGCACTCTTGCAGCCTGACAACGAGTGCGTTAGAAAGCACCCTTATCATGGGAGATCCACGAACGCCAACGCACTCTTCCAGCTTGACAACGAGTGCGTTGGAAGGCACCCTTATCATGGGAGATCAACAGACGCAAACACACTCTTCCAGCCTGGCAACGAGTGCGTTGGAACGCACCCTTATCATGGGAGATCCACGAACGCCAACGCACTCCTCCAACCTGACAACGAGTGCGTTAGAAAGCACCCTTATCATGGGAGATCCACGAACGCCAACGCACTCCTCCAACCTGACAACGAGTGCGTTAGAAAGCACCCTTATCATGGGAGATCCACGAACGCCAACGCACTCCTCCAGCCTGGCAACGAGTGCGTTGGAACGCACCCTTTATCATGGGAGATCAACAGACGCAAACGCACTCTTCCAGCCTGACAACGAGTGCGTTAGAACGCACCCTTTATCATGGGAGATCCACGAACGCCAACGCACTCCTCCAACCTGACAACGAGTGCGTTGAAACGCACCCTTATCATGGGAGATCAACAGACGCAAACACGCACTCTCCCAATCCTGTTATTCAGCCCGCACTGTCACCTGACCTGACCTGACCTGACCTGACCCGCCCAGGAGGTCATACAAGGTCAAGGTAACCCCACACACACAGGCTAGCGACGCTTAACCCCGGCATCGGTGGGTCGTTCTGGGATGCGCTAATACCCTCGCTCACCACGCCGCGCTGTGTACTCGCTGAAAAGCCGCTTAAATTCGCTCGCCGTTCGCTTAATAAATTCGCCCGGAAGAGTTTAAAGTTTCAGTGTCTAATTAAATTGGCTTACAGTATAATATATATATATATATATATATATATATATATATATATATATATATATATATATATATATATATATAGTAATTTTTTAGCTTAACTGCATATTCGTTTAAAAATGGTCGAAACTTGCTAAGGTTAGCCCAAAAGCCGAATGCCATCGCTACAAAGTCACTTAAGCCAGCTTAAGGAGTGCTTAAAACCGCTCAAATGACGCTTAAACTCTCTCGAAGTTAACTTAAACTAGATTAAAGTACGCTTAAATTCGCTTA
>NC_092234.1:49141696-49169196 GCF_036320965.1 Panulirus ornatus | reverse complement strand
AGATGAGGTGAAGGGATGGGGTGAATTACACTCGATTACAGCACCTCCTTTTCCCCCCCCTCCTCACCACCTCTCCCTCTGGCTCAACAACCAGCAGAATAATAATAACAAAAATGATTACCACACATCTCTCTTACCTTTTCATTACTAACTCGATCAAACCACCTCACACCACACATTGTCCTCAAACATCTCATTTCCAGCACATCCATCCTCCTGCGCACGACTCTATCCATAGCCCACACCTCACAACCATACAACATTGTTGGAACCACTATTCCTTCAAACATACCCATTTTTACTTTCCAAGATAATGTTCTCGACTTCCAAACATTCTTCAAGGCTCCCAGGATTTTCGCCCCCTCCCCCACCCTATGATCCACTTCCGCTTCCATGGTTCCATCCGCTGACAGATCCACTCCCAGATATCTAAAACGCTTCACTTCCTCCAGTTTTTCTCCATTCAAACTTACCTCCCAATTGACTTGACCCTCAACCCTACTGTACCTAATAACCTTGCTCTTATTCACATTTACTCTTAACATTCTTCTTCCACACACTTTACCAAACTCAGTCACCAGCTTCTGCAGTTTCTCACATGAATCAGCCACCAGCGCTGTATCATCACAAAAGTATTACAGGCGTATCATTATCATTATACTCTACACAAAGAGGAGCAGTATCTGCCTTACCTGATAACGGCATGAGAGATAGGTATATAGATAAATAGATATAGACAGATATATATATATCTATATCTATCTATCTATCTATCTATCTATCTATCTATCTATATCTATATATATATATATATATATATATATATATATATAGATAGATAGATAGAT
Source organism: Panulirus ornatus (assembly GCF_036320965.1). Classification (NCBI taxonomy): domain Eukaryota; kingdom Metazoa; phylum Arthropoda; class Malacostraca; order Decapoda; family Palinuridae; genus Panulirus; species Panulirus ornatus. The sequence goes on along the minus strand of NC_092234.1, from coordinate 49,168,348 downwards.
ATAGATGTGAGAGAAAGAGCTATCTCTAAAGTTCCCTCCTCCCCCCCCCCCCCCCCCCGACACAGCAAGACACAAGACACCCCCATCTTCGGTGCAAGAAAGGACTATAAGTTCCATCGGCTCTGTGTTCCAGGGTCTTATGGGGAGAGAGAGAGAGAGAGAGAGAGAGAGAGAGAGAGAGAGAGAGAGAGAGAGAGAGAGAGAGAGAGAGAGTGATTTTCGCCCTTACACTCCCCTAACTCAAGGTCGACATTCGCGCGGTGTGCCTCTCCTGCAAAAGGGGGAGGGGGGTGTGTGAGGGGAAGGGAGGGGAGTAATTCTTGATGATAGATGTCTTAATGGGGGGGGGGTTAGCGGGGAGTGGGGGGGGAGAGGCGGGGGGGGGTCTGGTGCATACTGATACGGGGAGAGAGAGAGAGAGAGAGAGAGAGAGAGAGAGAGAGAGAGAGAGAGAGAGAGAGAGAGAGAGAGAGAGTTCTGGTGAAACGGGAGTTTAATGTGAGGATGTGCAATGGGGAGTAGGGAAGGGGAGTAATGGTGCGTGATGGGGGAGATGGGTAAGGGGGAGGGAGAGAAGGACCTGGTGATGGAGTGGGGAGTAATGGTGCGTGATCGGGGTGGGGAGGAGGGAGGGAGAGAGAGAGAGAGAGAGAGAGAGAGAGAGAGAGAGAGAGAGAGAGAGAGAGAGAGAGAGAGAGAGAGAGAGGTGATGGGGTGGGGAGTAACGGCACGCGATGGGGAGGATATAAAAGATATAAAAATCAGACCCCCTAGCGGAGATGGGGATGGGTGGGGAGGGGTGATGGTGGGGAGGGGTGATGGTGGGGAGGGGTGATGGTGGGGAGGGGTGATGGTGGGGAGGGGTGATGGGGAAGACAATATACACGATCGTCTCAAGAAGGAAACGAGACAAGAAGAAAATGCTATACCTGGGGTGTGTGGGAGATATTTTCCAAAAGAAGGAACAGAGAAGAGGGCCAAGTGAGGATATTCCCTCAAAGGCCCAGTTCTCTGTTCTTAACGCTACCTCACTAACGCGGGAAATGGCGAATAGTATGAAAAAAGAAAAAAAATATATATATATATATATATATATATATATATATATATATATATATATATATATATATTTATTTATTTATTTTATTTATTATACTTTGTCGCTGTCTCCCGCGTTTGCGAGGTAGCGCAAGGAAACAGACGAAAGAAATGGCCCAACCCCCCCCCATACACATGTATATACATACGTCCACACACGCAAATATACACACCTACACAGCTTTCCATGGTTTACCCCAGACGCTTCACATGCCTTGATTCAATCCACTGACAGCACGTCAACCCCGGTATACCACATCGCTCCAATTCACTCTATTCCTTGCCCTCCTTTCACCCTCCTGCATGTTCAGGCCCCGATCACACAAAATCTTTTTCACTCCATCTTTCCACCTCCAATTTGGTCTCCCTCTTCTCGTTCCCTCCACCTCCGACACATATATCCTCTTGGTCAATCTTTCCTCACTCATTCTCTCCATGTGCCCAAACCATTTCAAAACACCCTCTTCTGCTCTCTCAACCACGCTCTTTTTATTTCCACACATCTCTCTTACCCTTACGTTACTTACTCGATCAAACCACCTCACACCACACATTGTCCTCAAACATCTCATTTCCAGCACATCCATCCTCCTGCGCACAACTCTATCCATAGCCCACGCCTCGCAACCATACAACATTGTTGGAACCACTATTCCTTCAAACATACCCATTTTTGCTTTCCGAGATAATGTTCTCGACTTCCACACATTCTTCAAGGCTCCCAGAATTTTCGCCCCCTCCCCCACCCTATGATCCACTTCCGCTTCCATGGTTCCATCCGCTGCCAGATCCACTCCCAGATATCTAAAACACTTCACTTCCTCCAGTTTTTCTCCATTCAAACTCACCTCCCAATTGACTTGACCCTCAACCCTACTGTACCTAATAACCTTGCTCTTATTCACATTTACTCTTAACTTTCTTCTTTCACACACTTTACCAAACTCAGTCACCAGCTTCTGCAGTTTCTCACATGAATCAGCCACCAGCGCTGTATCATCAGCGAACAACAACTGACTCACTTCCCAAGCTCTCTCATCCCCAACAGACTTCATACTTGCCCCTCTTTCCAAAACTCTTGCATTCACCTCCCTAACAACCCCATCCATAAACAAATTAAACAACCATGGAGACATCACACACCCCTGCCGCAAACCTACATTCACTGAGAACCAATCACTTTCCTCTCTTCCTACACGTACACATGCCTTACATCCTCGATAAAAACTTTTCACTGCTTCTAACAACTTTCCTCCCACACCATATATTCTTAATACCTTCCACAGAGCATCTCTATCAACTCTATCATATGCCTTCTCCAGATCCATAAATGCTACATACAAATCCATTTGCTTTTCTAAGTATTTCTCACATACATTCTTCAAAGCAAACACCTGATCCACACATCCTCTACCACTTCTGAAACCACACTGCTCTTCCCCAATCTGATGCTCTGTACATGCTTTCACCCTCTCAATCAATACCCTCCCATATAATTTACCAGGAATACTCAACAAACTTATACCTCTGTAATTTGAGCACTCACTCTTATCCCCTTTGCCTTTGTACAATGGCACTATGCACGCATTCCGCCAATCCTCAGGCACCTCACCATGAGTCATACATACATTAAATAACCTTACCAACCAGTCAACAATACAGTCACCCCCTTTTTTAATAAATTCCACTGCAATACCATCCAAACCTGCTGCCTTGCCGGCTTTCATCTTCCGCAAAGCTTTTACTACCTCTTCTCTGTTTACCAAATCATTATACACATATATATCAAGACAAGACGTGGACGGGAAGTGTCACTTATCATTATTATTATCATTATTATTTTTGTTATTTCTATTATTATTATCATTATTATTATTATCATTATTATCATTATCATTATCATTATTATTATCATTATCATTATTATTATTATTATTATTATTATCATTATCATTATCATTATTATTATCATTATCATTATCATTATCATTATTATTATTATTATTATTACTATTATCATTATCATTATTATCACCATTATCATTATTTTTATTGTTATAATTATTATCATTATTATCATTATTCGAGACAAGGGAAAAAAATGTCAAAGGCAATATTTCGCGCGTTTTTTTCAAGCCACAAAGTTTTTAAACTTTCAGATATCATGCGCTGTGTATATACAAGGCATTTAAACGTTCAGATTACCATGCGCTGTGTATATACAAGGCATTTAAACGTTCAGATTATCATGCGCTGTGTATATACAAGGCATTTAAACGTTCAGATTACCATGCGCTGTGTATATACAAGGCATTTAAACGTTCAGATTATCATGCGCTGTGTATATACAAGGCATTTAAACGTTCAGATTATCATGCGCTGTGTATATACAAGGCATTTAAACGTTCAGATATCATGCGCTGTGTATATACAAGGCATTTAAACGTTCAGATTACCATGCGCTGTGTATATACAAGGCATTTAAACGTTCAGATTATCATGCGCTGTGTATATACAAGGCATTTAAACGTTCAGATTATCATGCGCTGTGTATATACAAGGCATTTAAACGTTCAGATTATCATGCGCTGTGTATATACAAGGCATTTAAACGTTCAGATTATCATGCGCTGTGTATATACAAGGCATTTAAACGTTCAGATTACCATGCGCTGTGTATATACAAGGCATTTAAATTAACAAAATTTCCGTGCCTATTTTTTTTGAAGACACGAAGTCTTTATACGTTTAACTATCCTCAGCTGTTTATTGTACGAGCCATTTAAATGCCCGACAATCACGAATATGGGCCTTTTAAAAGGGTATTTCTGAGATAAAAGGCATTATTGAGGTTAGAAAAAAGAGAGAGAAAAACCGCTCACCACGTTCATAAAAAGGCCTTTTTCTTTTTTTAAAGCGAACACCTTTCGACCATTTATACAGGTAGAGAAGGCCTTTTTTCTTTAATTATTTAAATTCGCCTTGTGTCTTGTGCCAGTAACATGGACGATAGAGCCACCAGCAGTGTGGTGTTGACACAGGGTAATGTGAACGTCCCACGACACCCAGGGGAGAGAGAGAGAGAGAGAGAGAGAGAGAGAGAGAGAGAGAGAGAGAGAGAGAGAGAGAGAGAGAGAGAGAGAGCATGGCATTCCTTCACTGTGCGCAGATAGATAGATAGATAGATAGAGAGAGAGAGAGAGAGAGAGAGAGAGAGAGAGAGAGAGAGAGAGAGAGAGAGAGAGAGAGAGAGAGCATGGCATTCCTTCACTGTGCGCAGATAGATAGATAGATAGATAGATAGATAGATAGAGAGAGAGAGAGAGAGAGAGAGAGAGAGAGAGAGAGAGAGAGAGAGAGAGAGAGAGAGAGAGAGAGAGAGAGCATGGCATTCCTTCACTGTGCGCAGATAGATAGATAGATAGATAGATAGATAGATAGAGAGAGAGAGAGAGAGAGAGAGAGAGAGAGAGAGAGAGAGAGAGAGAGAGAGAGAGAGCGTTGTTCTCACCCGAGGCAAAGTAGAGTTAGGGGGAAATTACTGCCTTAGTTCTGGGTGGTTAGGTTAGGTTAGGTCAGGTTAGGTTAGGTTAGGTCAGGTTAGGTTAGGTTAGGTTAGTTAGTTTTGCCTGCATCACCCCCAGAGATTCACATTTACCCTCCTTGGCATCCAAGTCACAACCCACCAACCCACCCCACCCCCAGAGAGCCTTTGTCACCACCCCCAGAGAGAAGAGGGAACCAGAAGAGTCTGGCATACCCCAGAGAATAATGAAACCGCAAGTCCATGCCCTCCTCACCCCAGAGAATGGACCAGAAAGCCCCAGACATACCACCAACCCCAGACATCATGCAGCACTCTGGAGTCTATGCGCTCCCCACCCCAGAGAATGGACCAGAAAGCCCCAGACATACCGCCAACCCCAGACATCATGCATCACTCTGGAGTTAACCAACATTCCGTTGCATCCCTTCCCCCCAGAGAGCGTGCGTCACCTCACCCTTCCCCTCCACCCCCTCCCCCGAAGATCAACCAGCGGGTACGATCCTCCCCCCTCCCTAACCCCCTCCCTCCCGCACACACTCCCCCCAAAAAAATATATCGTAAGTCACCCCCCCCCGAGAATTCAAGAGAGAAAGCTCCCCTAAATAGAGAGATCGATAGATAGATAGATAGACAGTCAAGTCACCACACGAAGCCACACGCGTCCCCCTGAGAATGGGGATGAGAGAGAGAGATAGATAGATAGATAGATAGATAGATAGAGAGAGAGAGAGAGAGAGAGAGAGAGAGAGAGAGAGAGAGGGGAGAAAGGATCCATGTGGCTGTGGGACAGTCTCCGGGGGTGTGGGGGTGTGTGTGTGGGGGTGTGTGTGTGGGGGTGTGTGGGACACATTGCTCTTCATCAACCCGGGATATTCTGGGATTTTAAAAGATCAATATAGAAGCGATGCCACGCGGCCCGAGGGAGGAGGGGAGGATGGGGAGGGGAGGATGGGGAGGGGAGGGGACGGCAGGGGAGGGGGAGAATATTCCCTCACCCCCCCCAATCCTTCCCCTTGCACATGGGGGGGTGTGTGTGTCCATAAGGTCGGAAATCCCAGCTGTATCAGCGGCGTCGCGGCCTCCCCCCGAAGACAAGTCCTGGGCGAGCAAGAGGGACGTAAGCCACCACGGGCAAACCTGGGCAGGGCAGTGGCTGGGGACAACACAGTGAGTGTGGACGTCATGGCTCTTACCGCACGACCCTCCTGTAAGGGCGGGTCTCCCATGACGTCTTCATGTGACTTTGAACCCTATACTTCGAATGCACGAAAGTATATATGTATGTATATATATATATATATATATATATATATATATATATATATATATATATATATATATATATATATATATTCCCTGATGATGTGATTATTACACGAAAGTGCACTTGTAAACTCATCGTGTCTCACTTCCCCGTGGACTCATAGGAATATATATATATATATATATATATATATATATATATATATATATATATATATATATATATATATATATCAGAACATGTGTTTTATTTCCACTACCTAGCCTAAGGATCCATCACACAAATGTTTGTGTGTGTGTGTGTGTGTGAGAGAGAGAGAGAGAGAGAGAGAGAGAGAGAGAGAGAGAGAGAGAGAGAGAGAGAGAGAGAGAGAGAGAGACCGAATAACAAGAAAGAGGGGAGTTACCAAGGTGTTGAACTAAAGAGGGGGTAAGAGGGGATAAAGAGGGGGTATGAGGGGAGGAAGAGGGCGTATGAGGGGACAAAAAGGGCGTAAGAGGGGACACAGAGAGTGCGAGTGGGGACAAAGGGGGGCGTAGAACTGGACAAAGAGGGCGTAAGAGGGGATAAAGCGGGTTTATATGTGGATAAAGAGGGCGTAAAATGGGACAAAGGGGGGCGTCAGAGGGGACAAAAAGGGCGTATGAATGCACGTGAGGGGAGTGTAAGAGGGAACAAAGTGGGGGAGGGTAAGAGAGGGGGGGATGTAAGTGGGGGGGAGAATAAAGAGGGGTGTAAGCGGGCACAAAGTGGCCACACGAGGGGAGAGTGGGAGGGCAGAGGAAGCGGGGGCAAAAGAGGGCGTAGTTGGGGGGGTGGGGAAATACATTCATAAGGAGGAGAGCGTATGAGGGGAGGACGAGGGGAGGGAAGAGGGGAGGGGGAGGGACAGAGGGGAGGGGAGGGGGAGGGACAGAGGGGAGGGGAGGGGAGGGGAGGGGATCCTGAAGAACGAAGGAACATGTCAGGTCAGGTCAGGTCAGGGTGACACGATGATAGAAAACGAAGACGTGTTAGTGGGAGGGGGACAGTAGTGGGTGGGACAAGAGTTTGTGATGGGACAGGAGTTAGTGGGAAGGGACAGTCGTTCGTGGGATGGGATACTAGTGGGTCGGAGGGGACAGTAGGTAGTGGTTGGGATGGGACAGGAGTTAGTAGGATGGGACAGGAGTTAGTGGGAAGGGACAGGAGTTCGTGAAAAAGGGACAGGAGCTCATGGGAAGGGGACAGGAGTCAGTGGGAAGGGACAGGAGTTCGTGAAAAAGGGACAGGAGTTCGTGGGAAAGGGACAGGAGTCACTGGGAAGGGACAGGAGTTCGTGAAAAAGGGACAGGAGTTCGTGGGAAAGGGAGAGGAGACAGTGGGATGGGACGGGCAATAATGGAGAGAGAGAGAGAGAGAGAGAGAGAGAGAGTGAGAGAGAGAGAGAGAGAGAGAGAGAGAGAGAGAGAGAGAGAGAGAGAGAGAGAGAGGGAACATCAAGCAAACACAACAGCAGCAGAAGACGAGGGAAACAAAACAAATAAAAAAAAGGAAAAGATGATTGAATGTGATAAAACAGGTGGGAGGAGGAGGGGAAGAGGAGGAGGAGGGGAAGAGGAGGAGGAGGAGAAGAGGAGGAGGAGGGGAAGAGGAGGAGAGGGGAAGAGGAGGAGGAGGAGAAGAGGAGGAGGAGGGGAAGAGGAGGAGGAGGGGAAGAGGAGGAGGAGGAGGAGAAGAGGAGGAGGAGGAGAAGAGGAGGAGGGGAAGAGGAGGAGGAGGGGAAGAGGAGGAGGAGGGGAAGAGGAGGAGGAGGGGAAGAGGAGGAGGAGGAGAAGAGGAGGAGGAGGGGAAGAGGAGGAGGAGGAGAAGAGGAGGAGGAGGAGAAGAGGAGGAGGAGGAGAAGAGGAGGAGGAGGGGAAGAGGAGGAGGAGGAGAAGAGGAGGAGGAGGAGAAGAGGAGGAGGAGGGGAAGAGGAGGAGGAGGGGAAGAGGAGGAGGAGGGGAAGAGGAGGAGGAGGAGAAGAGGAGGAGGAGGGGAAGAGGAGGAGGAGGGGAAGAGGAGGAGGAGGGGAAGAGGAGGAGGAGGGGAAGAGGAGGAGGAGGAGAAGAGGAGGAGGAGGAGAAGAGGAGGAGGAGGGGAAGAGGAGGAGGAGGGGAAGAGGAGGAGGAGGGGAAGAGGAGAAGAAGAGGAGGAGGAGGGGAAGAGGAGGAGGAGGAGAAGACACACACACACACGAGAGAGCCTGGTTGGCGGCGGTGGTGCGAAAATAGAACAGAATAGCTGAGAGGAAGGCACACGATTTACATGCACAGATAGATGTGCAAGATAGATATGGTAGGGGTGGAGAGAGAGAGAGAGAGAGAGAGAGAGAGAGAGAGAGAGAGAGAGAGAGAGAGAGAGAGAGAGAGAGAGAGAGAGAGAAACTACCCCTTTCCCTAAAACTTGCATGGGTACATCCCATAAGAAATGGGGCGATCGTTCTAACTAACCACCCACCCCCCTCTATCCCCCATCTAACAATCGTTCTATCACTTTGACATCTCCCATTTCCAAAGCCTTTGAATCCCTCCTCACAAGTCCCCCATATCCCCAGTCGTGAGGTCCCCATATCCCCAGATGTCTTAAAAATCCCCAACTCCCCCCAGTGGGTCTTCGCTCTGATCACATGTATGTATGTATGTATGTATGTATGTATGTATGTATGTATGGCTACCGTAAGGGACGAGATCCACTCAGTTATAATCTTAACTATTTTAACTAAGGTCTGGTTATCAGCTGGTGGGCATAACGTAAACCACGAAACGATTGGCAAAAACTTTTCATTTGCCTTTGTTGCTGTTCCATTGCCACAAGACCTTGGTCAGTTTCATCTTTAGAGAGATAGTCTCTCTCTCTCTCTCTCTCTCTCTCTCTCTCTCTCTCTCTCTCTCTCTCTCTCTCTCTCTCTTTCTCTCTCTCTTCTCTCTCTCTCTCTCTCTCTCTCTCTCTCTCTCTCTCTCTCTCTCTCTTTCTTTCTCTCTCTCTCTCTTTCTCTCTCTCGTTCTCTCTCTCTCGTTCTCTCTCTCTCTCTCTCTCTCTCTCTCTCTCTCTCTCGCCTAATGTGACTGTGATATATATATATATATTCTCGCCATCTATAAATATAAAGCTAACTCCTGTGTTCCGCTTTATGTAAAAATATGAGAATTTTGCAGGGCATAAATTACTTTTACAACCTTTGACGTAAATCATGCTTAGAAAATGCAACATCCTTTCTTTCCTCTATTTTTGTTATTATAGAAAGAGAAAGCCAGATATGAGAGAGAGAGGGGGAGAGAGAGAAAGAGAGAGAGAGAGAGAGAGAGAGAGAGAGAGAGAGAGAGAGAGAGAGAGAGAGAGAGAGAGAGGGGGGGAGAGAGAGAGAGAGAAAGAGAGAGAGAGAGGAAAGGGGAAAAAGTAACAAGGGGGAAATGGTAGAGGGAGAGTATAAAAGGAGTCACTGAAGGGTAAGGGAGCTTAGAGAGAGAGAGAGGGAGACAGGATGGGTATAGAACACACACACACACACACACACACACACACAGGGCCAATGATGAGGGTGTATTGAGGGAGGGAGGGAGGGAGGGAGTGGAGGGAGGGAGGGAGGGAGTCCATCAGGTTTACAGAGGGTTGAGAGAGAGAGAGAGAGAGAGAGAGAGAGAGAGAGAGAGAGAGAGAGAGAGAGAGAGAGAGAGAGAGAGGTAAGGCCAGTGGGTAACGGGTTATGAGACCAAGGCAGGGGTGTGGGGTGTGGGGGGGGGAGGTCGGAGGTCTGACCTGTGAGGACAGGAACAAAAATGGGTTTTTACAATGCTTGTATTTGTGAGCTGTGTTGTGAGGCACGTGTGAGGACTATGTGTTTATGTACGATGAATGTGTGGGTATATATGTAGGATGAGTATGTGTTTATGTATGATGAGTATGTGTATATATGTAGGATGAGTATGTGTTTACGTACGATGAGAGTGTGTGTATATATGTAGGATGAGTATGTGTTTATGTATGATGAGTATGTGTTTACGTATGATGAGTATGTGTTTACGTATGATGAGTATGTGTTTACGTATGAGGAGTATATGTTTACGTATGATGGGTATGTGTATATGTATGATGAGTATATGTATATATGTAGGATGAGTGTGTGTTTACGTATGATGAGTATGTGTTTACGTATGATGAGTATATGTTTACGTATGATGGGTATGTGTATATGTATGATGAGTATGTGTATATATGTAGGATGAGTATGTGCTTACGTATGATGAGTATGTGTATATATGTTGGATGAGTATGTGTTTACGTATGATGAGTATGTGTATATGTATGAAGAGTATGTATTTACGTATGATGATTATGTGTTTACGTATGATGAGTATGTGTTTACGTATGATGAGTACATGCATGTGTATAAGTACTTGATTTTTACGTATGATATGCATGAGTATGTGTATGATGAGTATGAACAAAACTATTCCTGAGTAAATAGCACGTGAGTCTGGGGTAATATACCTCACAGCGTCACTGAGTATACCATACTCAGCATGAGTAAGGCATGGATACCCCTGTATGTGAACATGAGTATGGTGAAGGAACAGAGAAGGGGGCCAAGTGAAGACAATCCCTCTATGGTCCAGTCCTCTGCTCTTAACGCTACCTCGCTAACGTGGGAAATGGCGAATATGTATGACATACACACACACACACACACACACACACACACGAGAGAGAGAGAGAGAGAGAGAGAGAGAGAGAGAGAGAGAGAGAGAGAGAGAGAGAGAGAGAATGAGAGGTGGTGGGTCACGCGTCACAAACTCGTGTTGGCTGAAGTGATCATAGAGTCGAACTTCCTCCTGCCTCCAGTACAGTGGTTCGAACCCCTCCTTCTTAAAGTCGTCTATTTTCTTTTTTTCTTTTTTTTTCTTTTGGTGGATTAATATCCTTTTGTTTTCGACTACAACCCCGTTTTCTATACTAGATATATATTTCCATGTTATGCTATAGTTCCTCGTTTTTTGTTTGTATCCCGTTTTCTATACTTGATATATATTTCCATGTTATGCTATAGTTCCTCGTTTTTTTTTGTTTGTTTGTATCCCGTTTTCTATACTTGATATATATTTCCATGTGGTGCTATAGTTCCTAGTTTTTTGTTTGTTTGTTTGTTTGTGTGTTTGTTTGTCCATATCTTAAATCATTTTATTTCTTTGACAAGAGTCTACGTTTTCTGGTTCTCTACGCACGTTCTTTGGTTTCTACTTCCAATCTAACTCGCACAACCAGGTCACCATACCACGTTTTCTTCTTCCCTACACGAGCGTTGAGTTATCCATCCCCATAAACTCATTTTTTGTGCCTATTTTATCTAGTATACAAAAATAAAAAACCATATATATATATATATATATATATATATATATATATATATATATTTTTTTTTTTTTCATACTATTCGCCATTTCCCGCGATAGCGAGGTAGCGTTAAGAACAGAGGACTGGGCCTTTGAAGGAATATCTTCACCTGGCCCCCTTCTCTGTTCCTTCTTTTGGAAAATTAAAAAAAAAAAAATTATTATTATTTATCATTAATAATATATATATATATATATATATATATATATATATATATATATATATATATATATATATATATATATATATATATATATATCCCTGGGGGATAGGGGAGAATGAATACTTCCCACGTATTCCCTGCGTGTCGTAGAAGGCGACTAAAAGGGAAGGGAGCGGGGGGCTGGAAATCCTCCCCTCTCGGTTTTTTATTTTTTTAATTTTCCAAAAGAAGGAACAGAGAAGGGGGCCAGGTGAAGATATTCCTTCAAAGGCCCAGTCCCCTGTTCTTAACGCTACCTCGCTATCGCGGAAAATGGCGAATAGAAAAAAAAAAAAAATATATATATATATATATATATATATATATATATTTTATATATATATTTATATATATATATTATATTTATGGCATGAGAAGAGTGGGGGAGGTGGGTTGATTGAAAGGGGGTGAGTGGTGGGATGAAGAAGTAAGAGTATTAGTGAAAGAGAGAAGAGAGGGCATTGGACCCATTTTTGCAAGGAAAAAATGCAATTGAGTGGGGAGATGTATAAAGAAGAGACAGGAGGTCAAGAGAAAGGTGCAAGAGGTGAAAAAGGGCAAAATGAGATTTGGGGGGGAGAGTACCATTAAATTTGGGAGAATAAAAAGATGTTCTGGAAGGAGGTAAATAAAGTGCGTAAGACAAGGGAGCAAATGGGAACTTCAGTGAAGGGGCGCAAATGGGGAGGTTGATAACAAGTAGTGGTGATTTTGAGAAGGAGATGGAGTGAGTATTTTGAAGGTTTGTTGAATGTGTTTGATGATAGAGTGGCAGATATAGGGTGTTTTGGTCGAGGTGGTGTGCAAAGTGAGAGGGTTAGGGAAAATGATTTGGTAAACAGAGAAGAGGTAGTGAAAGCTTTGCGGAAGATGAAAGCCGGCAAGGCAGCAGGTTTGGATGGCATTGCAGTGGAATTTATTAAAAAAGGGGGTGACTGTATTGTTGACTGGTTGGTAAGGTTATTTAATGTATGTATGACTCATGGTGAGGTGCCTGAGGATTGGCGGAATGCGTGCATAGTGCCATTGTACAAAGGCAAAGGGGATAAGAGTGAGTGCTCAAATTACAGAGGTATAAGTTTGTTGAGTATTCCTGGTAAATTATATGGGAGGGTATTGATTGAGAGGGTGAAGGCATGTACAGAGCATCAGATTTGGGAAGAGCAGTGTGGTTTCAGAAGTGGTAGAGGATGTGTGGATCAGGTGTTTGCTTTGAAGAATGTATGTGAGAAATACTTAGAAAAGCAAATGGATTTGTATGTAGCATTTATGGATCTGGAGAAGGCATATGATAGAGTTGATAGAGATGCTCTGTGGAAGGTATTAAGAATATATGGTGTGGGAGGAAAGTTGTTAGAAGCAGTGAAAAGTTTTTATCGAGGATGTAAGGCATGTGTACGTGTAGGAAGAGAGGAAAGTGATTGGTTCTCAGTGAATGTAGGTTTGCGGCAGGGGTGTGTGATGTCTCCATGGTTGTTTAATTTGTTTATGGATGGGGTTGTTAGGGAGGTAAATGCAAGAGTTTTGGAAAGAGGGGCAAGTATGAAGTCTGTTGGGGAAGAGAGAGCTTGGGAAGTGAGTCATTTGTTGTTCGCTGATGATACAGCGCTGGTGGCTGATTCATGTGAGAAACTGCAGAAGCTGGTGACTGAGTTTGGTAAAGTGTGTGGAAGAAGAAAGTTAAGAGTAAATGTGAATAAGAGCAAGGTTATTAGGTACAGTAGGGTTGAGGGTCAAGTCAATTGGGAGGTGAGTTTGAATGGAGAAAAACTGGAGGAAGTGAAGTGTTTTAGATATCTGGGAGTGGATCTGGCAGCGGATGGAACCATGGAAGCGGAAGTGGATCATAGGGTGGGGGAGGGGGCGAAAATTCTGGGGGCCTTGAAGAATGTGTGGAAGTCGAGAACATTATCTCGGAAAGCAAAAATGGGTATGTTTGAAGGAATAGTGGTTCCAACAATGTTGTATGGTTGCGAGGCGTGGGCTATGGATAGAGTTGTGCGCAGGAGGATGGATGTGCTGGAAATGAGATGTTTGAGGACAATGTGTGGTGTGAGGTGGTTTGATCGAGTGAGTAACGTAAGGGTAAGAGAGATGTGTGGAAATAAAAAGAGCGTGGTTGAGAGAGCAGAGGAGGGTGTTTTGAAGTGGTTTGGGCACATGGAGAGAATGAGTGAGGAAAGATTGACCAAGAGGATATATGTGTCGGAGGTGGAGGGAACGAGGAGAAGAGGGAGACCAAATTGGAGGTGGAAAGATGGAGTGAAAAAGATTTTGTGTGATCGGGGCCTGAACATGCAGGAGGGTGAAAGGAGGGCAAGGAATAGAGTGAATTGGAGCGATGTGGTATACCGGGGTTGACGTGCTGTCAGTGGATTGAATCAAGGCATGTGAAGCGTCTGGGGAAAACCATGGAAAGCTGTGTAGGTATGTATATTTGCGTGTGTGGACGTATGTATATACATGTGTATGGGGGGGGGGGGGGGTTGGGCCATTTCTTTCGTCTGTTTCCTTGCGCTACCTCGCAAACGCGGGAGACAGCGACAAAGTATAAAAAAAAAAAAAAAAAAAAAAAAAATATATATATATATATATATATATATATATATATATATATATATATATATATATATATATATATATATATATATATATATATATATACCATCAATGCCTCAATCTCATCTGGTGGTGGTCCATTTATATATATATAAATTTGGGACGAGTGTGTACACCAGGAGGGAACTGTATAATATAAGTCTACGGATACGACCCATCACGGTTCACTTACTGATGATATGAAGGACATGAGACAGACTGTGTGTGTGTGTGTGATCCACCTGGACCAGAGAATGATCACACACACACACACACACACACACACACACACACACACACACACACACACACACACACTGACCACAGACATGTGTACTGTGTGGGGCTGGTCACGTCTGCTGCTGGGTATGAGAGAGAGAGAGAGAGAGAGAGAGAGAGAGAGAGAGAGAGAGAGAGAGAGAGAGAGAGAGAGAGAGAGAGAGAGAGAGTCAGCCAGCCGGGTGGGTGGGTGGGTGAGTGGCTGGGTGGCTTGGCTGGCTCTGTGAGAGCTGGGTGGCTGGGGATCGAAGCTGTGGGACCTGGTGGTGGTGGTGATGCAGGAGGGAGGAGGAGGAGGAGGAGGAGGAGGAGGAGGAGGAGGAGGGAGGAGGGAGGAAGGGAGGGAGGGAAGGTGGTGGTGGTGGAGGTGTCCCTCAGCCTCTCCTTCACCCCCGTCAGTAGCCATCGAGCCGTCGTGGAGGCCGCACGCACGCAACACCTCCTCCTCCACCACCATCACCATCACCTCCTCCTCCTCCTTTGCCTCCGCTCCAGTTACGATCACAGCCTCGCCACAGCTCTCCTCCTCCTCTTCCTCTTCCTCCTCTTCCTCTTCCCTCCTTCCTCCTCCGTCGTGGCCCTGATTGAAGAAGGTCGCCCCCCCTCTACCACCCTGAACCCCTTACGAAAACCGACTGTCTGACTGTCTGTGTGTATGCGTGTGTGTGTGTGTGTTGTGTGTGTGTGTGTGTGTGTTTGCCCCTCCCTTCCCTTCCTTCCCTTCCTTCCCTCCTTCCCCTGCCCTCCCCTCCCACCAAACAAGTGCCACAGCTCATAGTGTGGTGAGCCGCCGACCAGAAACACCCTGGTGGGTCAAGGGGGGTCACACAGACACACGCCTCCTCCCTCAGCTCCTCCGTGTGTGTGTGTGTGTGTGTGTGTGTGTGTGTGTGTGTGTGTGTGTGTGTGTGTGTGTGTGTGTGTGTGTGTGTGTGTGTGGTTGATTACAGTGCTAAACCACGCGAGGACTCGAATCTGTACCTCATCACCATCACCCACGCCTTGTAACTCATCACCCACGCCCTGTAACTCATCACCCACGCCCCGTAACTCATCACCCACGCCCTGTAACTCATCACCCACGCCTTGTAACTCATCACCCACGCCCTTGTAACTGATCACCCACGCCTTGTAACTCATCACCCACGCCCTTGTATTTCCGACCTTCGACCTCTTTCTTCCCCCCCCCCCCAAACCCTCCACCCAACACCCCCCCCCCCCTTTCCGACGACCTGACCTCCCCCCTCCCCCTATAGAACACAGAGGGGGATGATATAGACGCACCACCAACACGTGTATAGAAAATAGCCATATATATATATATATATATATATATATATAATATATATATATATATATATATATATATATATATATATATATATAGAGCCCCAAG
Organism: Panulirus ornatus; assembly: GCF_036320965.1. Taxonomy (NCBI): domain Eukaryota; kingdom Metazoa; phylum Arthropoda; class Malacostraca; order Decapoda; family Palinuridae; genus Panulirus; species Panulirus ornatus. The sequence continues at coordinate 49,152,555 of NC_092234.1, read as the reverse complement.
GGCACTAACGTATAGAAAAAATATATATATATCTTAAACAGTGACCGAAAAAAAAAGAAGAAAACAAACAAACAAACAAATCTACGAGTTAGAAAATAATCTACGAGTTCATCACGTGACTTTTAAGAAAAAAGAAAACGGGGTGTGGGAAAGCAGTCAACCCCCTCCCCCCCCCCCACCATAAACCAAAGAAGGAAACTATGTGATTATATTTTTTGGAGGAGGCCTTGAAGACGGTGTCCCAGGACGTCGGTCCCAGGACGTCGGTCCCAGGACGTCGGTCCCAGGACAACAAGGGCGGGTGTGTGTCGTTGTCCTGCGACGAGCTGGCGTGAAGGTGGAGGGAGACGGGAGGGATGAGACGGCGTGACGTGACACCCCCCCCCCCCCCACAACAGCCCCCCCCTTCCCCTTCCCCCCTAGGAAGACAGGAGGGGACGGACGGGTCCCCCTCCCCACCAGCTGAGGACATGATGGACGCCAGGCATTCACGAACATCCTAGGTAAGTACTTGAGGACATTGCCAGTAGTACGGTCCAGGTGGGGGTGAGGACATTGCCAGTAGTACGGTCCAGGTGGGGGTGAGGACAGTGCCAGTAGTATGGTCCAGGTGGGGGTGAGGACATTGCCAGTAGTACGGTCCAGGTGGGGGTGAGGACATTGCCAGTAGGGTCCAGGAGGGGGTGAGGACAGTGCCAGTATGTTCAAGGTGGGGTGAGGACAGTGCCAGTACGTTCAAAGTGGGGGTGAGGACAGTGCCAGTAGTACGGTCCAGGTGGGGGTGAGGACAGTGCCAGTAGTACGGTCCAGGTGGGGGTGAGGACAGTGCCAGTAGTACGGTCCAGGTGGGGGTGAGGACAGTGCCAGTAGTACGGTCCAGGTGGGGTGAGGACAGTGCCAGTAGTACGGTCCAGGTGCGGTGAAGACAGTGCCAGTACGGTCCAGGTGGGGGTGAGGACAGTGCCAGTACGTTCAAGGTGGGGGTGAGGACAGTGCCAGTAGGGTCCAGGTGGGGGTGAGGACAGTGCCAGTAGTACGGTCCAGGTGGGGGTGAGGACAGTGCCAGTAGTACGGTCCAGGTGGGGGTGAGGACAGTGCCAGTAGTACGGTCCAGGTGGGGGTGAGGACAGTGCCAGTAGTACGGTCCAGGAGGGGGTGAGGACAGTGCCAGTACAGTCCAGGTGGGGGTGAGGACAGTGCCAGTAGTACAGTCCAGGAGGGGGTGAAGACAGTGCCAGTACGGTCCAGGTGGGGGTGAGGACAGTGCCAGTAGTACGGTCCAGGAGGGGGTGAGGACAGTGCCAGTACAGTCCAGGTGGGGGTGAGGACAGTGCCAGTACGTTCAAGGTGGGGGTGAGGACAGTGCCAGTAGGGTCCAGGTGGGGGTGAGGACAGTGCCAGTAGTACGGTCCAGGTGGGGGTGAGGACAGTGCCAGTAGTACGGTCCAGGTGGGGGCGAGGACAGTGCCAGTAGTACGGTCCAGGTGGGGGTGAGGACAGTGCCAGTATGGTCCAGGTGGGGGTGAGGACAGTGCCAGTACAGTCCAGGTGGGAGTGAGGACAGTGCCAGTACGGTCCAGGTGGGGGTGAGGACAGTGCCAGTACGGTCCAGGTGGGGTGAGGACAGTGCCAGTACGGTCCCGGTGGGAGTGAGGACAGTGCCAGTAGTACGGTCCAGGTGGGGGGTGAGGACAGTGCCAGTAGGGTCCAGGAGGGGGTGAAGACAGTGCCAGTACGTTCAAGGTGGGGTGAGGACAGTGCCAGTAGTACGGTCCCGGTGGGTGAGGACAGTGCCAGTAGTACGGTCCAGGTGGGGGGTGAGGACAGTGCCAGTAGGGTCCAGGAGGGGGTGAAGACAGTGCCAGTACGTTCAAGGTGGGGGTGAGGACAGTGCCAGTAGTACGGTCCAGGTGGGAGTGAGGACAGTGCCAGTAGTACGGTCCAGGTGGGGTGAGGACAGTGCCAGTAGGGTCCAGGTGGGGTGAGGACAGTGCCAGTACGGTCTAGGTGGGGGTGAGGACAGTGCCAGTACGGTCCAGGTGGGGGTGAGGACAGTGCCAGTACGGTCTAGGTGGGGGTGAGGACAGTGCCAGTACGGTCCATGGTGGGGGTGAGGACATGCCAGTTACGGTCCAGGTGGGGTGAGGACAGTGCCAGTACGGTCCAGGTGGGGTAGAGACAGTTCTAGTACAGTCCAGGTGGGGTGAGGACCAGTTCCAGTAGGGTTCAGGTGGGGTGAGGACAGTGCCAGTAGGGTCCAGGTGGGGGTGAGGACAGTGCCAGTACGGTCTAGGTGGGGGTGAGGACAGTGCCAGTACGGTCCAGGTGGGGGTGAGGACAGTGCCAGTACGGTCTAGGTGGGGGTGAGGACAGTGCCAGTACGGTCCAGGTGGGGGTGAAGACAGTGCCAGTAGTACGGTCCAGGTGGGGGTGAGGACAGTGCCAGTAGTACGGTCCAGGTGGGGTGAGGACAGTGCCAGTACGGTCCAGGTGGGGTGAGGACAGTTCTAGTACAGTCCAGGTGGGGGTGAGGACAGTTCCAGTACAGTCCAGGTGGGGTGAGGACAGTGCCGGTACGGTCCAGGTGGGGTGAGGACAGTTCCAGTAGGGTCCAGGTGAGGTGAGGACAGTTCCAGTACAGTCCAGGTGGGGTGAGGACAGTGCCAGTACAGTCCAGGTGGGGGTGAGGACAGTGCCAGTACGGTCCAGGTGGGGTGAGGACAGTTCCAGTACGGTCCAGGTGGGGTGAGGACAGTTCCAGTACAGTCCAGGTGGGGTGAGGACAGTGCCAGTACGGTCCAGGTGGGGTGAGGACAGTTCCAGTACAGTCCAGGTGGGGTGAGGACAGTGCCAGTACAGTCCAGGTGGGGGTGAGGACAGTGCCAGTACGGTCCAGGTGGGGTGAGGACAGTGCCAGTACGGTCCAGGTGGGGTGAGGACAGTTCCAGTACAGTCCAGGTGGGGGTGAGGACAGTTCCAGTACAGTCCAGGTGGGGTGAGGACAGTTCCAGTACAGTCGAGGTGGGGGTGAGGACAGTTCCAGCAAGGTCCAGGTGGGGTGAGGACAGTGCCAGTAGGGTCCAGGTGGGGTGAGGACAGTGCCAGCCACTCCCCCTCCCCCCCACCACAGTCTTTGGTGCCCCACAGATGAGCTACGTCACAGGCGATAAATAACTAATAAAAAATAAAGGAATAATTATAATAATTGACACAATAATGTGATGGCGATAATTCACCTGGGGATAACTGAAGTGTGTGAGAGGAGATGGTGATGGTGAGGTGATGGTGATGGTGATGGTGATGATGGTGGTGATGGTGATGGTGGTGATGGTGGTGATGGTGATGGTGATGATGGTGGTGATGGTGATGGTGATGGTGGTGATGGTGGTGATGGTGATGGTGGTGGTGGTGATGGTGGTGGTGGTGATGGTGATGGTGGTGATGGTGGTGATGGTGATGGTGGTGATGGTGATGGTGGTGGTGGTGATGGTGATGGTGGTGATGGTGATGGTGGTGATGGTGATGATGGTGATGGTGGTGATGGTGGTGGTGATGGTGATGATGGTGATGGTGGTGGTGGTGATGGTGGTGATGGTGGTGATGGTGGTGGTGATGTGGTGATGGTGATGGTGGTGATGGTGGTGATGGTGATGGTGATGGTGGTGATGGTGATGGTGGTGATGGTGATGGTGGTGATGGTGGTGGTGGTGATGGTGGTGATGGTGATGGTGGTGATGGTGATGGTGGTGGTGGTGATGGTGATGGTGGTGATGGTGATGGTGGTGATGATGGTGATGGTGATGGTGGTGATGGTGGTGGTGATGGTGATGGTGGTGATGGTGGTGATGTGCTGGTGATGGTGGTGATGGTGATGGTGGTGATGGTGATGGATGGTGATGGTGATGGTGATGGTGGATGATGGTGGTGATGGTGATGGTGGTGATGGTGCGTGATGGTGATGGTGGTGGCTGGTGATGGTGATGATGGTGATGGTGGTGATGGGTGATGGTGGTGATGGTGATGGTGGTGATGGTGATGGTGATGATGAGGTGATGGTGGTGATGTGTGGTGATGGTGGTGATGGTGATGGTGTGATGGTGATGATGATGATGATAGTGTGATGGTGGTCGGTGATGGTGATGGTGATGGTGGTGATGGTGATGATGGTGATAGGTGGTAGATGTGTGGTGATGGTGATGGTGGTGCTGGTGATGGTGATGGTGGTGCTGGTGATGGTGGTGATGGTGCGTGGTGGATGTTGATTGTGTTGATGGTGATGTGTTGGTGATGGTGGTGATGGTGGTGATGATGGTGATGGTGATGATGGTGATGGTGTGTGTGGTGATGAGGTGATGGGGTATGGTGATGGTGATGGTGGTGGTGATGGTGATGGTGGTGATGGTGATGATGGTGATGTCTGATGGTGGTGATGGTGATGTTGGTGATGGTGATGGTGATGGTGGTGGTGATGTTGGTGATGGTGATGATGGTGATGGTGGTGATGGTGATGGGTGATGGTGATGTGTGATGATGGTGATGGTGGTGATGGTGGTGGTGTGTGGTGATGGTGGTGATGGCTGAATGGTGGTGGTGATGATGAGGTGGTGGTGGTTGATGGTGATTGATGATGGTGCTGGTGGTGATGGGGTGGTGATGGTGATTGGTGGTGATGGTGGTATGGCTGTTAGTTGATGATTGTGATGGTGTATGGTGTTGTGATGGTGGTGATGATGGTGATGGTGATGATGGTGGTGATGGTGTGTGATGGTGATGGCTGATGATGGTGATGGGTGGTGATGGTGATGGTGGTGATGGTGGTGATGGTGATGGTGATGGTGATGGTGGGTGATGATGGTGATGGTGGTGATGGTGATGGTGGTGATGTGATGGTGAAGTGGTGATGGTGGTGATGGTGGTGGTGTGGTGCAAGGTGGTGATGGTGATGGTGAGTGGTGGTGGTGGTGATGGTGATAGTGGTGATGGTGATGATGGTGATGGTGGTGATGGTGATGGTGATGATGGTGATGGTGGTGATGGTGATGGTGATGGTGGTGATGGTGATGGTGGTGATGGTGATGGTGGTGATGGTGGTGGTGGTGGTGATGGTGGTGGTGATGGTGATGGTGATGGTGGTGGTGGTGATGGTGATGGTGATGGTGGTGATGGTGATGGTGATGGTGATGGTGGTGATGGTGATGGTGGTGATGGTGATGGTGGTGATGGTGATGGTGGTGGTGATGGTGATGGTGATGGTACTGATGGTAATGGTGGTGGTGATGGTGGTGATGGTGGTGATGGTGATGGTGATGATGGTGATGGTGATGGTGATGGTGGTGATGGTGATGGTGGTGGTGATGGTGATGGTGGTGATGGTGATGGTGGTGATGGTGGTGATGGTGGTGGTGGTGGTGATGGTGGTGATGGTGGTGGTGATGATGATGGTGGTGATGGTGGTGGTGGTGGTGGTGGTGATGGTGATGGTGGTGATGGTGGTGATGATGGTGGTGATGGTGATGATGGTGGTGATGGTGATGATGGTGGTGATGGTGATGATGGTGGTGATGGTGGTGATGGTGATGATGGTGATGGTGGTGATGGTGGTGATGGTGATGATGGTGGTGATGGTGATGGTGATGGTGGTGATGGTGATGATGGTGGTGATAGTGATGGTGGTGATGGTGATGATGGTGATGGTGATGGTGGTGATGGTGATGATGGTGATGATGGTGGTGATGGTGATGGTGGTGATGGTGATGGTGATGATGGTGGTGATGGTGATGATGGTGATGATGGTGATGATGGTGGTGATGGTGATGGTGGTGATGGTGATGATGGTGATGGTGATGGTGGTGATGGTGATGGTGGTGATGGTGATGATGGTGGTGATAGTGATGGTGGTGATGGTGATGATGGTGATGATGGTGATGATGGTGGTGATGGTGATGGTGGTGATGGTGATGGTGATGATGGTGATGATGGTGGTGATGGTGATGGTCAAGTGTGTTAAGGAGAGAGGAAAATGGTCGTCTGTTTTTGTTTTAAAGGTTTTTAAAAAACAAAAAAAATGCCTCTCTCTCTCTCTCTCTCTATCTATCTATCTATCTCTCTATCTCTCTCTAACCCCCCCCCACACACACACCCTTCACCCCACAATCCCCACCTGACCAAACCAAACCAAACCACCCTCCCTCATCCCCCATATACCACAAGGATCAGACGTTACTTTTTCACCCACGTAGGCCTACGAGAAGGACCGGGTGGCCAGCCAGCCCTCAGCGCAGTAATGGCCTCAAGGACTCGGTGCCGCTAGGGGCTGGGGTTCTGTGGGTTGGGCAGTGGGAGGTCGCCGTTAAAGACGTGTATCTGTTGGGTTGATTCATGTCTCACGGGTCGGGAAGCTCTTCTGCCCTGCCACCAGCATATGATAACCCCAGCCAGATCCTGCCATAGAACGGGATCTATGGCAACATGTTGCCATAGAACGGGATCTATGGCAACATGTTGCCATAGAACGGGATCTATGGCAACATGTGCCATAGAACGGGATCTATGGCAACATGTGCCATAGAACGGGATCTATGGCAACATGTGCCATAGAACGGGATCTATGGCAACATGTGCCATAGAACGGGATCTATGGCAACATGTGCCATAGAACGGGATCTATGGCAACATGTGCCATAGAACGGGATCTATGGCAACATGTGCCATAGAACAGGATCTATGGCAACATGTGCCATAGAACGGGATCTATGGCAACATGTTGCCATAGAACGGGATCTATGGCAACATGTGCCATAGAACGGGATCTATGGCAACATGTGCCATAGAACAGGCATAGAACGGGATCTATGGCAACATGTGCCATAGAACGGGATCTATGGCAACATGTGCCATTGAACGGGATCTATGGCAACATGTGCCATAGAACGGGATCTATGGCAACATGTGCCATAGAACGGGATCTATGGCAACATGTGTCATAGAACGGGATCTATGGCAACATGTGCCATAGAACAGGATCTATGGCAACATGTGCCATGGAATGGGATCTATGGCAACATGTGCCATAGAACGGGATCTATGGCAACATGTGCCATAGAACGGGATCTATGGCAACATGTGCCATAGAACAGGATCTATGGCAACATGTGCCATGGAATGGGATCTATGGCAACATGTGCCATAGAACAGGATCTATGGCAACATGTGCCATAGAACGGGATCTATGGCAACATGTGCCATAGAACAGGATCTATGGCAACATGTGCCATAGAACGGGATCTATGGCAACATGTGCCATAGAACGGGATCTATGGCAACATGTGCCATAGAACGGGATCTATGGCAACATGTGTCATAGCACGGGATCTATTACAACATGTGCCATAGAACGGGATCTGTTGCAACATGTGCCATAGAATTGAATCTATGGCAACATGTGCCATAGAACTGAATCTATTGCAACATGTGCCACAGAACTGGATCTGTTGCAACATGTGCCATAGAATTGAATCTATGGCAACATGTGCCATAGAACTGAATCTATTGCAACATGTGCCATAGAATTGAATCTATGGCAACATGTGCCATAGAACCGAATCTATTGCAACATGTGCCATAGAATTGAATCTATTGTAACATGTGCCATAGAATTGAATCTATTGCAAAATGTGCAACAGAACTGAATTTATTGCAACATGTGCAATAGAACTAATTCTATTGCAATAGATGCGACAGAATTGAAATATACTGCAGTAGATGCAATAGAACCTAATCTATCGTAATGGAAACAATAGAACGACCCATTGTAATAGACGCACTAGATCGTGATACACCGTCACACGCAATAGAACGTAATCTATTGTCACAGACGCAACAGAACAATGGATGGTCGCGAATGTAATAGAACTTAACGGTAATAGAGGCAGCAATAGAAGTAAACCTATTGCGACAGAGGCCATAGAACTGAATCTATCGCCACAGGCGCAACAACAACAACAACAACAAATGGACTGCGCCTCCGATATATACAATAACACTTTAATGTATTGTAATAATAATGAGTGCGAGTGATGAGGCTAATGTATGCGCGCGCGCGCACAGAGAGAGAGAGAGAGAGAGAGAGAGAGAGAGAGAGAGAGAGAGAGAGAGAGAGAGAGAGAGAGAGAGAGAGAGAGAAAGGTGAGGCGTGGATAACATCCTATTACCCTCCCCCGCCCCCCCCCCCCCCCCCCCCCCCCCTTCCTCCTGCAGGAGGAGGAGGACCTTCTCCTGCTCCTCCTACAGCAGCAGGAGGAGCTCCTCCTCCTGCTGGTGGTGGAGCTGCTGGACATGTACACACACGCAGGGCCGCGCCCCCCCTTCCCCTAGCGCATAATGCGCGGGCGGCGGGGTGGCGGTGCGCCGCGCCGCGCGGAGCCCAGATGTCGGTGTCGCATGCGGCAACTTGAGCCGCCCGCCACGAGCGCTCGCGGGTCAAGGGTTGTGAGTTCACAACTTATCTATTGCCTGCCACACACACACACACACACACACACACGCCTTAAAGGCTATATATATATATATATATATATATATATATATATATATATATATATATATATATATATATATATATATATGGACCGCCATAACTTCCCCTCTGCAAACATATGACTCAAGGGTTAAGGGCCGGGACTTAACCCTGGTGCTTTATCCCACCCCCTTACCCCACCCCTTAAAAAGGGGGGTAAGGGCCCAGCAATTCTACCTACCCCTTCCTCTTATCACTATTTCCTAAGGGTCAAAATCCCACACCCACATCTGCTCCTCACAACACTACCCATCACGCGTCTTACTTCCTTTCAAAAACTGAAAATTTCGCCAAGAATCAATGACTGAATTGTTCTGTATATATATATTTTTTTCCCCTTTCTCAGTTGGTGTGCCGCCCGCGGGTCCATCTCGGGGCTATATCTATAGAGAGAGGCAGCTATATAGCCAATGTTTCTATCTATACAGGAGCTTCCCCCTTTTTCATCAAACGCGAACACACTCGTCAATTGAAAGGGACCTCGGGTATATATATATATATATATATATATATATATATATATATATATATATATTATCCCTGGGGATAGGGGAGGAAGAATACTTCCCATGTATTCCTTGCATGTCGTAGAAGGCGACTAAAAGGGGAGAGAGCGAGTGGCTGGAATTCCTCCCCTCTCATTTTTTTTTAATTTTCCAAAAGGAGGAACAAAGGGCCAGGTGAGGATATTCCCTTAAAGGTCCAGTCCTCTGTTCTCAACGCTACCTCGCTAACGCGGGAAATGGCGAATAGTTTGAAAGAAGAAAGAAAAAGAAATATATATATATATATATATATATATATATATATATATATATATATATATATATATATATATATATATATATATATATGGGCAGTGATGCAGTGGGAAGGGAAGGTGTGTGTGTGTGTGTGTGTTTTACGAGGAGGGAGTTTTACACCCGTATTGCCCCATCGCTTAACCTGGAGTATGTGCACCACGTCTTTACTACTATGTGTACACAACACACACACACACACACACACACACACACACACACACACACACACACACACACGGTCGCGTTCAAATCAAACATTGAACAGCCAAGGAACCAGACGAAGAGATGAAGAGACCTTCTCCTTCTCCCTTCTCCTCCTCCCACCAACCCCCAGTTCTCTCCTTCACACCTTCCCCTCCCTCCTCCCCTCCCCTCTCCCCCCCTCCTCCTCGACAGCCTCAAGGACTCTCTCCTCAAGCCCCTCCCTCCCCCTCCCTCCCCCTCCCCCCCACCCCTCAAAGCCTCCAAGGGCTCTGAGCCTAAGCTCCTTCCATACCATTCCAGCATCCCTCACTGTGGCCGTTTCTATTCACTCGTAAACTGGATCTTTATATATAAATATATATATATATATATATATATATATATATATATATATATATATATATATATATATATATATATATATATATATATATATATTCCTATGAGTCCACGGGGAAAATGAAACACGAAAAGTTCCCAAGTGCACTTTCGTGTAATAATCATATCATCAGGGGAGACACAAGAGAGAAATATAATAATAATAATAATAATAATAATAATAATAATAATAATAATAATAATAGATTACAACAATAATAATAATCATAATAATAATAATAATAATAATAATAATAATAATAATAATAATAACAATAATAAAACATAATCGACAATTCAAAAAAAAAAAACTAAAAGAACGACGGTTTGTAAACTCGGGCCAAGTGCATTGTTTACAAAGAGGAGCCAATCAGAACGAACCTCCGAAGTTATCAATAAATCTATTGGCTGAGGAAACCGACCACCACCACCGTGAGAGTATAAACTGGACGGATATGTTCCTACCATTTAAATCATTATGGGATTTCTTTATCTTATTAATCATTTAATCTTAAGATGACGGAACGGATTAATTTAGAGGATTGAGATTAAAAAAAAAAATTAGTCTTTGTTATGGTCTGTAATGACACAGAGAGACATGAATATCAATTATTTTTTTCGTTAAGTGATGATGGACAGATTTTAATTAATGATTAAGATGATGTATAATGATGTAATTTGCATACACGTGATTAATCAGGGTCAGATGTGTAATGAAAGATTGTATATATATATATATATATATATATATATATATATATATATATATATATATATATATATATATATATATATATGGATGGATGTGCTGGAAATGAGATGTTTGAGGACAATGTGTGGTGTGAGGTGGTTTGATCGAGTGAGTAACGTAAGGGTAAGAGAGATGTGTGGAAATAAAA
>NC_092234.1:49116696-49134196 GCF_036320965.1 Panulirus ornatus | reverse complement strand
AGAGAGAGAGAGAGAGAGAGAGTGTCTGTGTCTGGGAAAAAGCAGTGTTCACACTTCACTATAGCCACAAATTGTGACAATATATATATATATATATATATATATATATATATATATATATATATATATATATATAATATAATTTAGATATTACTCATATATGACCTGTTCCATGAGGAAACAATCAAAATACCTCATGCTGGCTGGGTTAGTCTCGTGTGTTTACCCAATCACTACAGTCAATACGACCACGATCTCTCAATGTTCACCTCCCACCTCGCCATCGCTCCCACAGACCCGGCTTTACCTCGCTGATAAGGCCGGGCGGAGGATAACGATAAGATAAGGCGATGCTGCCCTCCATACAGCCTTAGCAAGTGTGAGGAGGAGGCGAAGGAGGAGGAGGAAGGGAAGGGAAGAGTGTGTGTGTGTGTGTGTTTCGTCCACCTATCCACCCGCTCCCTTTGGTCACAGTCCCGGACTGTATTAACCTGTCGCATCCTTGGTGGGAGGAGACGGGACGCCCACCCTGTGGTTCTCCTGACCTTCGCAGGTTCGACACAAGGTCATCCATCACGTCCACCCCATGACGGACGGGGTCAGCACCGTGGTGAGGAGGGGTGAGGTGAGGTGAGGTGAGGTGAGGAGGGATGAGGTGAGGTGAGGTGAGGTGAGGTGAGGTGAGGTGAGGTGAGGTGAGGGGCTGCTGATGTCTGGCTGACACTCAAGTGTCCAGCTTTGTGCGCCTCCACGGTCAGGGTCGTCTGGTTGGGTGGGGCCAACCACTCCACCGTCCAGTCCCTCACTCTCTCCCTCCACCTTCCAGTCCCTCCCTCTCTCGCTCTTCCTCCACCTTCCAGTCCCTCCCTCTCTCTCTCTCTTCCTCCACCTTCCAGTCCCTCCTTCTCTCTCTCTCTTCCCTCCACCTTCCAGTCCCTCCCTCCCTCTCTTCCTCCATCTTCCAGTCCCTCCCTCCCTCTCTTCCTCCATCTTCCAGTCCCTCCCTCTCTCTCTCTCTTCCTCCACCTTCCAGTCCCTCCCTCCCTCTCTTCCTCCATCTTCCAGTCCCTCCCTCTCTCTCTCTCTCTCTCCCTCCCTTCCACCTTCCAGTCCCTCCCTCTCTCCCTCCACCTTCCAGTCCCTCCCTCACTGGATGTGTGTGTGTGTGTGTGTGTGTGTGTGTGTGTGTGTGTGTGTGTGTGTGTGTGTGTGTTCGATGTCAGTAGGTCGACATGTCCTACAACTGGCTGTCGGTGCTGACATCGTCCCTTCGTCCCTCCTGCTGACATCGCCCCTCCTGCTGACATCGGCCGCCAACGGTCCCCACACGGTGCTGGACCACAGCCAACCACGTCTCACCATCATCCAAACCACCAGGACCGTAATTATGTACCGTCGTCAGTCTGGCCTCCTCCAACCACGTCTCCCCCTCACGACCGTCTCACTAGGCCCCCAGTCCCCTCCAGGTCGTCCAGTCCCCTCCAGGTCGTCCAGTCCCCTCCAGGTCGTCCAGTCCCCTCCGGGTCGTCCAGTCCGCCAAGCTTCCTGGTGTCACACCCAACAAACACAAGAACACGTCCTTCACCATCAACATATCCTCAGGTTTCTCGCCTCTCTCTCTCTCTCTCTCTCTCTCTCTCTCTCTCTCTCTCTCTCTCTCTCTCTCCTCTTTCCCTCTCTCTCTCTCTCCAACCATCCCTTGGACCTCCTCCAACACCAAGTTAGGAAGGAGGGCCACCCTGGGGCCACCGTCATCCCCTGCCACCAGAGATCCCTCGTCCCCTGGGTCGCAGGTCGTCACCACATCATCCAAACACCACCATCTCATCATCATCCCAGCCCGTACAGAACGCCTCACAAGAACAGCCCCGACCACTGTGAACATCATACCAGTAAACTCTCACCCCCCCAGTGTTGGTGTACGGAGTGTAGAACACTACGCTCCCCCCGTACAGTACAAGATATGGGGGTCCCCCACGAGTGTAGAACACCACCCTCCCCCCCGTATAGTACAAGAGATGGGGCCCCCCCACGAGTGTAGAACACCACCCTCCCCGTATAGTACAAGAGATGGGGGCCCCACACGAGTGTAGAACACCACCCTCCCCGTATAGTACAAGAGATGGGGGCCCCACACGAGTGTAGAACACCACCTTCCCCGTATAGTACAAGAGATGGGGGCCCCCCACGAGTGTAGAACACCACCCTCCCCGTATAGTACAAGAGATGGGGGCCCCCTACGAGTGTAGAACACCACCCTCCCCGTATAGTACAAGAGATGGGGGCCCCCTACGAGTGTAGAACACCACCCTCTCCCCGTACAGTACAAGAGATGGGGGCCCCCCACGAGTGTAGAACACCACCCTCCCCCCCGTACAGTACAAGAGATGGGGGCCCCCCACGAGTGTAGAACACCACCCTCCCCGTATAGTACAAGAGATGGGGGCCCCCCACGAGTGTAGAACACCACCCTCCCCGTATAGTACAAGAGATGGGGGCCCCCTACGAGTGTAGAACACCACCCTCTCCCCGTACAGTACAAGAGATGGGGGCCCCCCACGAGTGTAGAACACCACCCTCCCCCCCCGTACAGTACAAGAGATGGGGGCCCCCCACGAGTGTAGAACACCACCCTCCCCCCCGTACAGTACAAGAGATGGGGGCCCCCACGAGTGTAGAACACCACCCTCCCCCCCCGTACAGTACAAGAGATGGGGGCCCCCACGAGTGTAGAACACCACCCTCCCCCCCGTACAGTACAAGAGATGGGGGCCCCCCACGAGTGTAGAACACCACCCTCCCCGTATAGTACAAGAGATGGGGGCCCCCACGAGTGTAGAACACCACCCTCCCCGTATAGTACAAGAGATGGGGGCCCCCCACGAGTGTAGAACACCACCCTCCCCGTATAGTACAAGAGATGGGGGCCCCCCACGAGTGTAGAACACCACCCTCTCCCCGTACAGTACAAGAGATGGGGGCCCCCACGAGTGTAGAACACCACCCTCCCCCCCGTACAGTACAAGAGATGGGGGCCCCCCACGAGTGTAGAACACCACCCTCTCCCGTACAGTACAAGAGATGGGGGCCCCACGAGTGTAGAACACCACCCTCCCCCCGTACAGTACAGAGATGGGGGCCCCACGAGTGTAGAACACCACCCTCCCCCCGTACAGTACAAGAGATGGGGGCCTCCCACGAGTGTAGAACACCACCTTCTCCGTATAGTACAAGAGATGGGGGCCCCCCATGAGTGTAGAACACCACCCTCCCCCCGTACAGTACAAGAGATGGGGGGGCCCCCACGAGTGTAGAACCCCTCTCCCCTCCCCTCACCCCCTGTTCAGTGTGAACAGGTCACCAGCTAAGACACCAGTGGTGCTGCTGGGGGGGCGGGGGGGGGGGGGGCCTGGTCTTGTCTGACCCACAGTAAACACATAGGCTCACAACCCCCCCCCCCACACCCATACACACACCACACACACACACACACACACACACACACACCTCCTCTCCCACGCTCTCCTATTCTCCCCTCTCCCATTCCTGGCGATCAAGGGGAGAGAGAGAGGAGAGAGAGAGAGAGAGAGAGAGAGAGAGAGAGAGAGAGAGGAGAGAGAGAGAGAGAGAGAAGTGAGTGATCAATCACAAGGGGGTGGAGAGGTGGAGGTGGAGGAGGAGGGTGGAGGGGGTGGATGATGATGATAGGGGGGGTGGGAGAGAGGGGAGGGGGAAAAGCTGGGGGGATGGGGTGGGTGGTGGCTGTGGGGGGGGTGAGGGGAGGGGAGGGGTGATGATGGGAATAATGGGGTCGTGGCGTCTTTACAGCATGAAATAATGGGGCGTTAAGGAATGGGGTGAGGGGGGAGGGTGAGGGGAAAATGGGGGGAAAAGGGGGGAGGTTCTTTATAGACTCTTGGTCAATGCGATAGAGTGGAGGGAGGGGGGAGGGGGGGTAGGGGGGTAGGGGGAGAGGGGGAGGGGGGTGAGGATGCCAAGGCGTAGGATTCATATGGGAAAGGAGGCAGGGCGTAGGATGTTCTCTGTCCTGGGGAGAAAGGAAGAGGAGGAGGAGAGGAGGAGGGGGGGATGAGGAGGAGGAGGAGGGGAGGGAGGAGGAGGAGGAGGAGGGGAGGGAGGAGGAGGAGGAGGAGGGGAGGGAGGAGGGTGAGGAGGAGGAGGAGGAGGGGTTGGAAGGGGGAGAGAGAGAGAGAGAGAGGGAGAGAGTCGGCCATGATGGGAAAGACGAGGGAAAACCAGTAACAGACACTTGCCCTGGAGGTCGTGTTTCAACCATCATCCTACAACCTGCTGCTCTCTCTCTCTCTCTCTCTCTCTATCTATCTATCTATCTATCTATCTACCTATCTATCTATCTCTCATACACCCCCTACTCTCTCTCTAACTATCTATATCTATCTATCTATCTATCTCTCAAACACCCCCTACTCTCTCTACCTCTCTCTCTACCTATCTCTGTCTATCTATCTCTCTCAGACCTGGAAACTGTGGGAGAGAGAGAGAGAGAGAGAGAGAGGAGAGAGAGAGGAGAGAGAGAGAGAGAAGCCAACACACGACGGGTAGGGAGAGAGCTCCCCGACCCCCCCCCCTCTTCCTACCCCCCTCCCTCGCGTCACTCTGGCTGGGGGGGTGGGGGGTAGGAGGGGGGGGTAGGAGGGGAGGAAGGAGGGGAGAAGAGGGGAGGGGTGGTGGTGACGTCATCATCATCTCCCTCTGACGTCACCTTAATTTAGCGCATAATAACTGTATAGAAAATAAAGAAAACAATAAAAACTGACAATATATATATATATATATATATATATATATATATATATATATATATATATATATATATATATATATATATACAGATACATAGATAGATAGATAGCAACGTGATGTATAAAGAAAACTATCGCCACCGAAAGAAGATGGGAAGTGGAACTACATTCCCATTTTCAGCGCAGACGGAGACGCGATCAAATAAAGAAAACGGAAAGACGATTTCCCTCCAGTTCCAGAGTCAACAGGAAATGATGCTCTGGACTGGAAACCCCTCCCCCTCTGCCCCCCCCTCAAGGTATACTGCTACAGCAGGGGGTAAACCTCTTTAGTTTACCTCAAGTCTCTGGAAGTCTACCGACCTTGTATACCCCAACGTGTATGTATACCTGCCCTCTAGACCTTGTATACTCCAAGGTGTATGTATACCTGGCCCCCAGCCCTGGTATACATAAAGCTGTATACCTTCCCTCAGACCTTATATACCTCAAGGTGTATACCTTCCCCCCAGACCTTGTATACCCCAAGCTGTATGTATACCTTCTCCCCAGACCTTGTATACCCCAAGCAGTATGTATACCTTCCCCACAGAACCTTGTATACCCCAAGCTGTATACCTTCCCCCTCCCCCCAGATCTTGTATACATCAAGCTGTATACTTTCCCCCCAGACCTTGTATACCCCAAGCTGTATGTATACCTGCACCCCAGACCTTGTATACCCCAAGCTGTATGTATACCTTCCCCCCAGACCTTGTATACCCCAAGCTGTATGTATACCTTCCCCCCAGACCTTGTATACCCCAAGCTGTATGTATACCTTCCCCCCCAGACCTTGTATACCCCAAGCTGTATGTATACCTGCCCCCCAGACCTTGTATACCCCAAGCTGTATGTATACCTTCCCCAGACCTTGTATACCCCAAGCTGTATGTATACCTTCCCCCGGACCCTGTATACCCCAAGCAGTATACCTTCCCCCAGACCTTGTATACCCCAAGCTGTATGTATACCTTCTCCCCAGACCTTGTATACCCCAAGCTGTATGTATACCTTCCCCCCAGACCTTGTATACCCCAAGCTGTATGTATACCTTCCCCCAGACCTTGTATACCCCAAGCTGTATGTATACCTTCCCCCAGACCTTGTATACCCCAAGCAGTATACCTTCCCCCCTGACCTTGTATACCTGTATGTATACCTCCCCTTCCCCCAGATCTTGTATACCCTAAGCTGTATACCTTCCCCCCAGACCTTGTATACCCCAAGCTGTATGTATACCTTCCCCCCTGACCTTGTATACCTGTATGTATACCTCCCCTCCCCCCAGATCTTGTATACACCAAGCAGTATACACAGAGGTGGGGGGACTAGAAGGGATTTACCAGGTAATCCTCCCGTTTTCCCCATATATATACACTCACAAGAGGGCGTGCGCTCTGGGGGATTTCATATGGGATTTATTAATGTGTTGGTCGTCGATCATAAAACAAGGAAGGGATTTACTGAGGGATTTTCAGTATCAAATGGGCGGGGGTGAGGGGGATTAACCACGTCCATTTTATTTAGGGGATTTAATAATGCGTCAAAGAGTCAGTGTTAAAGAGAGGGATTTACTTGAGACAGGATTACAATGGGCGGGGGTGAGGGGGATTAACCACGTCCATTTCATTTAGGGGATTTAATAATGCGTCAAAGAGTCAGTGTTAAAGAGAGGGATTTACCTGAGACAGGATTACAATGGGCGGGGGTGAGGGGGATTAACCACGTCCATTTTATTTAGGGGATTTAATGATGCGTCAAAGACTCAGTGTTAAAGTGAGGATTTACCTGAGACAGGATTACAATGGGCAGGGGTGAGGGGGATTAACCACGTCCATTTTATTTAGGGGATTTAATGCGTCGAAGAGTCAGTGTTAAAGAGAGGGATTTACCTGAGATAGGATTACAATGGGCGGGGGTGAGGGGGATTAACCACGTCCATTTTATTTAGGGGATTTAATGATGCGTCAAAGACTCAGTGTTAAAGTGAGGATTTACCTGAGACAGGATTACAATGGGCAGGGGTGAGGGGGATTAACCACGTCCATTTTATTTAGGGGATTTAATGCGTCGAAGAGTCAGTGTTAAAGAGAGGGATTTACCTGAGACAGGCTTACAATGGGCGGGGAGGGAGGGGGATTAACCACGTCCATTTTATTTAGGGGATTTAATAATGCGTCAAAGAGTCAGTGTTAAAGAGAGGGATTTACCTGAGATAGGATTACAATGGGCGGGGGTGAGGGGGATTAACCACGTCCATTTTATTTAGGGGATTTAATAATGCGTCAAAGAGTCAGTGTTAAAGAGAGGGATTTACCTGAGACAGGATTACAATGGGCGGGGGTGAGGGGGATTAACCACGTCCATTTTATTTAGGGGATTTAATAATGCGTCAAAGAGTCAGTGTTAAAGAAGGGGATTTACCTCAGATAGGATTACATGTTGGGGATTTACCTGAGACAGGATTACATCTTGGGGATTACTTTAGTAAAGTAATCTAGCCACAGGGGCGATAAGTAACACTACATCAAGGAGCATAAGTATAAGTATCAGCAACAGTAACAATGATTGACATACATCGTAAGGAACGATAAGTGACAACAGTTTTGTAAGTATATAAGTAACACCAGACCAGGAACAATAAGTAACACCAGACCAGGAACAATAAGTAACACAACCCAGGAACAATAGGTAACACCAGACCAGGAACAATAAGTAACACCAGACCAGGAACAATAAGTAACACAACCAGGAACAATAGGTAACACCAGACCAGGAACAATAAGTAACACCAGACCAGGAACAATAAGTAACACCAGACCAGGAACAATAAGTAACACAACCCAGGAACAATAGGTAACACCAGACCAGGAACAATAAGTAACACCAGACCAGGAACAATAAGTAACACAACCCAGGAACAATAAGTAACACCAGACCAGGAACAATAAGTAACACCAGACCAGGAACAATAAGTAACACCAGACCAGGAACAATAAGTAACACAACCCAGGAACAATAGGTAACACCAGACCAGGAACAATAAGTAACACCAGACCAGGAACAATAAGTAACACCAGACCAGGAACAATAAGTAACACAACCCAGGAACAATAGGTAACACCAGACTAGGAACAATAAGTAACACCAGACCAGGAACAATAAGTAACACCAGACCAGGAACAATAAGTAACACAACCCAGGAACAATAGGTAACACCAGACCAGGAACAATAAGTAACACCAGACTAGGAACAATAAGTAACACAACCCAGGAACAATAAGTAACACCAGACCAGGAACAATAAGTAACACCAGACCAGGAACAATAAGTAACACCAGACCAGGAACAATAAGTAACACAACCCAGGAACAATAAGTAACACCAGACCAGGAACAATAAGTAACACCAGACCAGGAACAATAAGTAACATCAGACCAGGAACAATAAGTAACATCAGACCAGGAACAATAAGTAACACCAGACCAGGAACAATAAGTAACATCAGACCAGGAACAATAAGTAACATCAGACCAGGAACAATAAGTAACACCAGACCAGGAACAATAAGTAACATCAGACCAGGAACAATAAGTAACATCAGACCAGGAACAATAAGTAACATCAGACCAGGAACAATAAGTAACATCAGACCAGGAACAATAAGTAACACAACCCAGGAACAATAAGTAACATCAGACCAGGAACAATAAGTAACATCAGACCAGGAACAATAAGTAACATCAGACCAGGAACAATAAGTAACATCAGACCAGGAACAATAAGTAACACAGACCAGGAACAATAAGTAACATCAGACCAGGAACAATAAGTAACACAACCCAGGAACAATAAGTAACATCAGACCAGGAACAATAAGTAACATCAGACCAGGAACAATAAGTAACATCAGACCAGGAACAATAAGTAACATCAGACCAGGAACAATAAGTAACACAACCCAGGAACAATAAGTAACACCAGACCAGGAACAATAAGTAACACCAACCAGGAACAATAAGGTAACACCAGACCAGGAACAATAAGTAACACAGACCAGGAACAATAAGTAACACCAGACCAGGAACAATAAGTAACACCAGACCAGGAACAATAAGTAACACCAGACCAGGAACAATAAGTAACACCAGACCAGGAACAATAAGTAACACCAGACCAGGAACAATAAGTAACACCAGACCAGGAACAATAAGTAACACAACCCAGGAACAATAAGGTAACACCAGACCAGGAACAATAAGTAACACCAGACCAGGAACAATAAGTAACACCAGACCAGGAACAATAAGTAACACAACCCAGGAACAATAAGTAACACCAGACCAGGAACAATAAGTAACACCAGACCAGGAACAATAAGTAACACCAGACCAGGAACAATAAGTAACACCAGACCAGGAACAATAAGTAACACCAGACCAGGAACAATAAGTAACACAGACAGGAACAAAATAACAGACAGGAACAATAAGTAACACCAGACCAGGAACAATAAGTAACACAACCAGGAACAATAGGTAACACCAGACCAGGACATAGTAACACAGACCAGGAAATAAGTAACACCAGACCAGGAACAATAAGTAACACAACCAGGAACAATAGGTAACATCAGACCAGGAACAATAAGTAACACCAGACCAGGAACAATAGTAACACAGACCAGGAACAATAAGTAACACCAGACCAGGAACAATAAGTAACACCAGACCAGGAACAATAAGTAACACAACCAGGAACAATAGGTAACACCAGACCAGGAACAATAAGTAACACAGACCAGGAACAACAAAAATAAGTAACACAACCCAGGAACAATAAGTAACACAGACCAGGAACAATAAGTAACACAGACCAGGAACAATAAGTAACACAACCCAGGAACAATAAGTAACACCAGACCAGGAACAATAAGTAACACCAGACCAGGAACAATAAGTAACACAGACCAGGAACAATAAGTAACACAACCAGGAACAATAAGTAACACCAGACCAGGAACAATAAGTAACACAGACCAGGAACAATAAGTAACACCAGACCAGGAACAATAGGTAACACCAGACCAGGAACAATAAGTAACACCAGACCAGGAACAATAAGTAACACCAGACCAGGAACAATAAGTAACACAACCCAGGAACAATAAGTAACACCAGACCAGGAACAATAAGTAACACCAGACCAGGAACAATAAGTAACACAACCCAGGAACAATAAGTAACACCAGACCAGGAACAATAAGTAACACCAGACCAGGAACAATAAGTAACACAACCCAGGAACAATAGGTAACACCAGACCAGGAACAATAAGTAACACCAGACCAGGAACAATAAGTAACACCAGACCAGGAACAATAAGTAACATCAGACCAGGAACAATAAGTAACACCAGACCAGGAACAATAAGTAACACAACCCAGGAACAATAGGTAACACCAGACCAGGAACAATAAGTAACACCAGACCAGGAACAATAAGTAACACAACCCAGGAACAATAGGTAACACCAGACTAGGAACAATAAGTAACACCAGACCAGGAACAATAAGTAACACCAGACCAGGAACAATAAGTAACACAACCCAGGAACAATAGGTAACACCAGACCAGGAACAATAAGCAACACCAGACCAGGAACAATAAGTAACACAACCCAGGAACAATAAGTAACACCAGACCAGGAACAATAAGTAACACCAGACCAGGAACAATAAGTAACACAACCCAGGAACAATAAGTAACACCAGACCAGGAACAATAAGTAACACCAGACCAGGAACAATAAGTAACACAACCCAGGAACAATAAGTAACACCAGACCAGGAACAATAAGCAACACCAGACCAGGAACAATAAGTAACACAACCCAGGAACAATAAGTAACACAACCCAGGAACAATAAGTAACACAACCCAGGAACAATAAGTAACACAACCAGGAACAATAAGTAACACCAGACCAGGAACAATAAGCAACACCAGACCAGGAACAATAAGTAACACAACCCAGGAACAATAAGTAACACAACCCAGGAACAATAAGTAACACAACCCAGGAACAATAAGTAACACAACCCAGGAACAATAAGTAACACAACCCAGGAACAATAAGTAACACCAGACCAGGAACAATAAGCAACACCAGACCAGGAACAATAAGTAACACAACCCAGGAACAATAAGTAACACAACCCAGGAACAATAAGTAACACAACCCAGGAACAATAAGTAACACAACCCAGGAACAATAAGTAACACCAGACCAGGAACAATAAGTAACACAACCCAGGAACAATAGGTAACACCAGACCAGGAACAATAAGTAACACAACCCAGGAACAATAAGTAACACCAGCCCAGGAACAATAGGTAACACCAGACCAGGAACAATAAGTAACACCAGACCAGGAACAATAAGTAACACAACCCAGGAACAATAAGTAACACAACCCAGGAACAATAAGTAACACAACCCAGGAACAATAAGTAACACCAGACCAGGAACAATAAGTAACACAACCCAGGAACAATAGGTAGCACCAGACCAGGAACAATAAGTAACACCAGACCAGGAACAATAGGTAACACCAGACCAGGAACAATAAGTAACACAACCCAGGAACAATAGGTAACACCAGACCAGGAACAATAAGTAACACAACCCAGGAACAATAGGTAACACCAGACCAGGAACAATAAGTAACACCAGACCAGGAACAATAAGTAACACCAGACCAGGAACAATAAGTAACACCAGACCAGGAACAATAAGTAACACAACCCAGGAACAATAAGTAACACCAGACCAGGAACAATAAGTAACACCAGACCAGGAACAATAAGTAACACCAGACCAGGAACAATAAGTAACACCAGACCAGGAACAATAAGTAACACCAGACCAGGAACAATAAGTAACACCAGACCAGGAACAATAAGTAACACCAGACCAGGAACAATAAGCAACACCAGACCAGGAACAATAAGTAACACAACCCAGGAACAATAGGTAACACCAGACCAGGAACAATAAGTAACACCAGACCAGGAACAATAAGTAACACAACCCAGGAACAATAGGTAACACCAGACCAGGAACAATAAGTAACACCAGACCAGGAACAATAAGTAACACAACCCAGGAACAATAAGTAACACCAGACCAGGAACAATAAGTAACACAACCCAGGAACAATAAGTAACACCAGACCAGGAACAATAAGTAACACCAGACCAGGAACAATAAGTAACACCAGACCAGGAACAATAAGTAACACAACCCAGGAACAATAGGTAACACCAGACCAGGAACAATAAGTAACACCAGACCAGGAACAATAAGTAACACAACCCAGGAACAATAAGGAGCAAGGAGCCCCGGCAGTAAGTAGCGGCTGGTGAGGCAATATACTGAGGCGTGGTGGCTGATTTCCCCCGGGGCGGGGCGGGGCGGGGCGGGGCCTCCTGGGACACTCCCCGCCTTGCCCCGCCCCCTTTTCTCCAGCTCTGACCTCCACCGTCTCCCCCTCCCCCCCTCCCTAACCGTGTGGTTAGCCCGACCACGCCCTCTCTTTACACCCCCCACCCCCACCCCCTCCTCCTATACACCACGCCCACACACATGCTCAGCCACGCCCACACACACACACACAAACACACGCGCCCAGAAAGCCATCTTCATTCGCTTATCTCGTTCTCTGTCTCTTATCTATCTATCTCGTTTTCTGTCTCTTATCTATCTATCTCGTTTTCTGTCTCTTATCTATCTATCTCGTTTTCTGTCTCTTATCTATCTATCTCGTTTTCTGTCTCTTATCTATCTATCTATCTCGTTTTCTGTCTCTTATCTATCTATCTCGTTTTCTTCTCTTGTTCCGCTTCTCTGCGAAGACAACGTAGGAAGCAACAAAATGGCCAACGAGAAGAAAATGGGGGAAAACACACAAGGAAAACGAAGGGGGCAAAGGAGAGAAAGCGGGAAGCAGGAGAAACCAGACGGAGGAGGAAGAAAGGAGGAAGAAGGAAGAAAACGAGGAAGTCGATGAAGTTAAAGAAAACGGAAGTCATCTCGAGAATGTAGTCAAGTCTGAGAGAGAGAGAGAGAGAGAGAGAGAGAGAGAGAGAGAGAGAGAGAGAAATATATATATATATATATATATATATATATATATATATATATATATATATATATATATATATATTAATGATAGGATCAGGGTTGAGCAGCAGCGGTGAGGGAGGGAGGGAGGGAGGGAGGGAGGGAAGGAGGGAAGGAAGGAGGGAAGGAGGGAGGGAGGGTCTCCAGACGTGATAAAGTATTCAGCATCAGGCCAGGTCCAGCAGAGCGGAGGGCAGGAGGACTTACCTGTCCTGGTGTAGTCTTAGGACGGACGGGAGGGGACGGGAGAGGGGACAGGAGGGGACAAGGGGGAGGGGACGGGACGGCGGCGGCGGCGGAGCGGGTTGGCGGGAAACGGGGGTTGGGGGGGTGGGTGGGCGGAGTCAGCGGCGGCATGGTTGCCACCTCGCACCAGCAGGAGAAATTAAAGTTTCCCTTTTTACTTTACGTTTATTTATATATTTTTCTTCCTTGTATTGACTCGGTCATATGAAGTAGTTCTGTTTCCTTAAGGGATCCTTCAATGAGACAACGGGAGGCCAACAGACTGGGATTTACGATGAAACAACAGAAGGAGATCTACGTGAACAGAAGTATATATATATATATATATATAAATAAATAAACCAATCTTTATTAATGTGACAGGCAACGTATGGTGTATCACAGGGTGTTACGGATAATGGAGTGGGAGTTGCCTGTCTTGTTATATCGGCTCTGATCCAATGGCGGACGAGAGAGAGAGAGAGAGAGAGAGAGAGAGAGAGAGAGAGAGAGAGAGAGAGAGAGAGAGAGAGAGAGAGAGAGAGAGAGAGAGAGTGTCTGTGTGTCTGTGTGTCTGTGTGTGTGTCTCAGAGTTGCCAGTTAGGGCGTTATGGGAACGGTGTGGGATTAAGGTTGGAGTTTCCCTTCATACCTCGAGACACTTGCCCGTTATAATGGTTTGCTCTGTTGTGAAAAGGTGTGGGTAATTTATATAGATAAGAGGGACTGTTGATAGCGTTTTCTTGTCGGGTATTACGAAATGTGGCGATAAGGAGATAAAGAGGTTATGAGAGGTTATGAGAGGTTATGAGAGGTTGTGAGAAGTTACGAGAGGTTATGAGAGGTTGTGAGAGGTTATGAGAGGTTGTGAGAGGTTATGAGAGGTTATGAGAGGTTGTGGATCTAGAGAAGACATATGATAGAGTTGATAGAGATGCTCTGTGGAAGGTATTAAGAATATATGGTGTGGGAGGCAAGTTGTTAGAAGCAGTGGAAAGTTTTTATTATCGAGGATGTAAGGCATGTGTACGTGTAGGAAGAGAGGAAAGTGATTGGTTCTCAGTGAATATATATATATATATATATATATATATATATATATATATATATATATATATATATATATATATATATATATTAACTGATTGTTTATATTTCTTTCTTGTATCTCCCCTGATGATGTGATTATCACGCGAAAGTGCACTTGGGAACTTATCGTGTTTCACTTCCAGCGTGGACTCATAGCAATATACTTGATCACGCGCTCAATTGAGATCCTTTCCAATATATATATATATATATATATATATATATATATATATATATATATATATATATATATATATAATATTTCATATCTTTCCCCTCAACCGAGACAAATATCATGAAATATATATATAACCACATTTCGTTTTCTTTATTAAGAAATTTGGATCAACGTTTCATTCCAAAATATTAAAAGAATTTTTTTTTTTTCGCGCACAATTTTCATCTTTGGACGATTGTGACATTTGGTATGGCTAGGTTAAATGTTAAATTATCTTTAAAAAATCTCCCGTTGTTATCTATGTTAATTAACGTGTTAATATTTTATCCTATCTTATCTAACCCAGGCTACGTGTTAAAAACTGTTATCTTATCTGTCTACGAGTTAAAACAACGCTATCTTATCTTCTTATTTCTTATACTATCTTATCTTTTCTTATTTCTTATATCATCTTATCTAACCCAGCCTACGTATTAAAATAGTGTTATCTTATCTTATCTAACCTGCCTAGGTATTGAAATAGTGTTTTGTTATCTTATCTAACCCAGCCTACGTGTTAAAATGATGCTATCTTATCTTATCTAACCCAGTCTACGTGTTAAAATGATGCTATCTTATCTTATCTAACCCAGCCTACGTGTTAAAATAATCTTATCTTATCTTATCTAACCCAGTCTACGTGTTAAATAATCTTATCTTATCTTATCTAACCCAGTCTACGTGTTAAATAATCTTATCTTATCTTATCTAACCCAGTCTACGTGTTAAATAATCTTATCTTATCTGGCTGACGGAGGGAGGGAGGTGTGCTGGCTTAAGACACATCTTCAAGGGCTTGGCGCACGACCTTATCTTCCTCTTATCTATCCTTGAATATGAGACCTTGACCCACCTGGGGTTCAGTGGGATACGAATCCCTCTTTGTGGGATATGGGGTACGAATCCCTCTTTGTGGGATATGGGGTACGAATCCCTCTTTGTGGGATATGGGATACGAATCCCTTTTTGTGGGAAACGGGATACGAATCCCTCTTTGTGGGATATGGGATACGAATCCCTCTTTGTGGGATATGGGGTACGAATCCCTCTTTGTGGGATACGGGGTACGAATCCCTCTTTGTGGGATACGGGGTACGAATTCCTCTTTGTGGGATATGGGATACGAATCCCTCTTTGTGGGATACGGGATACGAATCCCTCTTTCTGAGGTATGGGATTCGAATCCCTCTTCGCCTGGTCCCTCCTGAGCAGGTGTGAGGGAGATAGTTAAATGAGAGGACGTATTACCGTCGACTCTATGGTCATCCCACGTTATTAATATGATCTCTGTCTGTCTGTCTGTCTGTCTGTCTGTCTGTCTGTCTGTCTGTCTTTGTATCTATCTATCTGTCTGTCTGTGTATCTGTCTGTCTGTCTGTGTATATGTCTGTCTGTCTGTACATGTCTGCCTGTCTGTCTTTCTGTGTATCTGTCTGTCTGTCTGTGCATGTCTGTCTGTCTGTCTGTCTGTGTATCTGTCTGTCTGTCTGTGTATCTGTCTATCTGTCTGTCCTTGTATCTATCTATCTGTCTGTCTGTGTATCTGTCTGACTGTCTGTGCATGTCTGTCTGTCTGTCTGTTTGTCTGTGTATCTGTCTGTCTGTCTGTGTATGTCAGTCTGTCTCTCTGTCTGTGTATCTGTCTGTCTGTCTGTGTATCTGTCTATCTGTCTGTCCGTATGTCTATCTGCCTGTCTACCTGCCTGTATGTCTGTCTGTCTATCTATATATCTGTCTGTCTGTCCGTATGTGTATCTGTCTGTCTGTCCGTATATCAATCTGTCCGTCTGTCTGTCCGTACGTCTACCTGTCTGTCTGTATGTCTACATGTCTGTCTGTCTGTCTGTATGTCTACATGTCTGTCTGTCTGTCTGTCTACCTGTCTCTCCCCCAGTATCCCTGTCTTGTGAGTCAACACACCGTCTTCACCTCACTTCATCCATCTTTCTTTCGCGTCAAACCAAATGGTAATTTCTACTCTCACGACCCGCCCATAAATTTTGAGTCGACTGTAACCTAACCTCAGTGATGAGTATGATTAACCTCAATTATGAGTATGATTAACCTCAGTTATGAGTATGATTAACCTCAGTTATGTGTATGATTAACCTCAGTTATGAGTATGATTAACCTCAGTTATGAGTATGATTAACCTCAGTTATGTGTATGATTAACCTCAGTTATGAGTATGATTAACCTCATTATGAGTATGATTAACTCAGGTTATGTGTATGATTAACCTCAGTTATGAGTATGATTAACCTCAGTTATGAGTATGATTAACCTCAGTTATGAGTATGATTAACCTCAGTTATGTGTATGATTAACCTCAGTTATGAGTATGATTAACCTCAGTTATGAGTATGATTAACCTCAGTTATGAGTATGATTAACCTCAGTTATGAGTATGATTAACCTCAGTTATGAGTATGATTAACCTCAGTTATGAGTATGATTAACCTCAGTTATGAGTATGATTAACCTCAGTTATGAGTATGATTAACCTCAGTTATGAGTATGATTAACCTCAGTTATGAGTATGATTAACCTCAGTTATGAGTATGATTAACCTCAGTTATGAGTATGATTAACCTCAGTTATGAGTATGATTAACCTCAGTTATGAGTATGATTAACCTCAGTTATGAGTATGATTAACCTCAGTTATGAGTATGATTAACCTCAGTTATGAGTATGATTAACCTCAGTTATGAGTATGATTAACCTCAGTTATGAGTATGATTAACCTCAGTTATGAGTATGATTAACCTCAGTTATGAGTATGATTAACCTCAGATATGAGTATGATTACCTCAGATATGGAGTAAGATTAACCTCAGTTATGAGTATGATTAACCTCAGTTATGAGTATGATTAACCTCAGTTATGAGTATGATTAACCTCAGTTATGAGTACAATCAACCTCAGTTATGAGTATAATTCACTTCAGTTATGAGCATA
>NC_092234.1:49111696-49114196 GCF_036320965.1 Panulirus ornatus | reverse complement strand
AGCAGCAGTGTGTCCAACGCTGGCCCCCGGCCTGAGCAGCAGTGTGTCCAACGCTGGCCCCCGGCCTGAGCAGCAGTGTGACCAACGCTGGCCCCCCGGCCTGAGCAGCAGTGTGACCAACGCTGGCCCCCCGGCCTGAGCAGCAGTGTGTCCAACGCTGGCCCCCGAGCTGAGCAGCAGTGTGTCCAACGCTGGGCCCCCGGCCTGAGCAGCAGTGTGTCCAACGCTGGCCCCCGGCCTGAGCAGCAGTGTGTCCAACGCTGGCCCCCGGCCTAAGCAGCAGTGTGACCAACGCTGGGCCCCCGGCCTGAGCAGCAGTGTGTCCAACGCTGGCCCCCGGCCTGAGCAGCAGTGTGACCAACGCTGGCCCCCGGCCTGAGCGGCAGTGTGACCAACGCTGGCCCCCGGCCTGAGCGGCAGTGTGACCAACGCTGGCCCCCCCGGCCTGAGCAGCAGTGTGACCAACGCTGGCCCCCGGCCTGAGCAGCAGTGTGTCCAACGCTGGCCCCTGCCCTGAGCGGCAGTGTGTCCAACGCTGGCCCCCGCCCTGAGCGGCAGTGTGACCAACGCTGGCCCCCCCGGCCTGAGCAGCAGTGTGACCAACGCTGGCCCCCGCCCTGAGCGGCAGTGTGTCCAACGCTGGCCCCCGGCCTGAGCAGCAGTGTGACCAACGCTGGCCCCCGGCCTGAGCAGCGGTAATTGCCACACAGCGCTACCTAACACAACATTTAATTCAATAACTCTAAAGTTAATTGTGAAACATTGCAGGCCGGACAAGGTGGATTAATTTTATTAATATATTTTTTTCTTTTTTTTTTGCGAAGTTTATGAACGATGTAGTTATGTGTGTATGTGTGTGTGTGTGTGTGTGTCCGTCTGTCTGGATCTCTGTCCGTCTTTCCGTCTGTGTGTGATTTCTGTCTGTCTGTCTGTCTGTCTGTCTGTTAAGACGGGGAAGGATGCTGGGGCAAGACAATACTATATAATGTGGATGTTTTTTTTTTTTTAGGAATTGAATTTACATCGATTTGTGAAGGTACAGATGAGGTGGTTAGTCTACTGAACACGACGGTACGACCCTTGAGCACACGACGGTACGACCCTTGAGCACACGACGGTACGACCCTTGAGCACACGACGGTACGACCCTTGAGCATACGACGGTACGACCCTTGAGCACACGACGGTACGACCCTTGAGCATACGACGGTACGACCCTTGAGCACACGACGGTACGACCCTTGAGCACACGACGGTACGACCCTTGAGCACACGACGGTACGACCCTTGAGCACACGACGGTACGACCCTTGAGCACACGACGGTACGACCCTTGAACACGACCATCGCCACCCCGCCACACATGAAATGACACCCCCCCCCCCCTTCCCCCCCGCACGCGCGCGGGGTAGCGCTAGGAAAAGACAACAAAGGCCCCATTCGTTCACACTCAGTCTCTAGCTGTCATGTAATAATGCACCGAAACCACAGCTCCCTTTCCACATCCAGGCTCCACACAACTTTCCATGGTTTACCCCAGACGCTTCACATGCCCTGGTTCAATCCATTGACAGCACGTCGACCCCGGTATACCACATCGTTCCAATCCACTCTATTCCTTGCACGCCTTTCACCCTCCTGCATGTTCAGGCCCCGATCACTCAAAATCTTATATATATATATATATATATATATATATATATATATATATATATATATATATATATATATATCCGTAAACACATTAGAATTTTTATGAGGTTATATATACATGGGCACCGCCTGTGTGGTCACCGATCACTCTCTCGTGTCAGAATGTTTCGCTCGGATCTTCCCGAAGTCGTTCGTTCGATCCTCCAATGTTCCTATTTCTTCAAATGTCCCGTCAAACATGGCAACCCCACCTGGGAGGGGGGGAAGGGGGGGAGGCATCGGTCATTTAACTTACCTGGATGTATGTGACCACGGGGGGGGGGGGGGGGGGGCTGCCCAGTCGAGGTTGGTGTGACCGGTTCGAATCCCCCTCACGGAACAGATCCACTCATACGAACACACCGTTTCAGATCCGACGGTCCAAATCGCCGGGTTCGAACCCTGACACTTGAAGAATCCACTTTGGTGAATCCCCTTATACCCCAATGCCTCAAGTTCAAGAGGCGATGAACACGGACATCTAACGACACAAGGAAACACCAATATGATCACCCAACTGGCTGGTTAACGGATCAAAAACAACCGAGGTATGCAAATGAGGGCATTCATCGAATGAAACTGACCCTAAACAAAAATGAAATCCTGTCAGTATCACTTTGTTTAAGACGCCACTACCTTCAAACCAAAACCCAGCAAATGCGACACTAGAATTATTATTCCAGTAAACGTTCAATCTCAAAATGCCATTAGAACTGGTGTGTGTGTGTGTGTGCGTGTACAGTGCATGACGCAAACGACCCATCCGTAACGAGCATAATGGCACAATCTGATTGGTCAAGGAGACGTA